>NW_008599722.1:0-53441 GCF_000691845.1 Merops nubicus
AAGCCCTTTCTATTATCCTTGACCTGTTATAGTACTACCCTGTTTGATTTCTCATGTGAAAATGTGACTCTCAGTATATGTTTTTGTGTTAGCTTCTAGAAACTTAAGAGTAAAAAGCAGAATTAATGCTTACCTGGTTGTGTTCAATAGGATCTTACAGAAAATAGTCGTGCTTGTGATTTTTACGTGTGATTATTTAACAAGTGTTTGCTAGGAATTTCACCCTTGCATAGAATAAGGCAGGGAAAATATAAATACTTTTAGCATTCTGAAATCCTTTAATCCACATTTCTGACAAGACTTTGTCAATGATTCTGAGGAGAAAACCCAAGTTTTCTTGCTCACCAAGTTTCTTTCTGAGAAGAAACACCAAGTTTCAAGGCTTCTTCAAAAATAAAAAAAAAAATCTTTTTGCATAAAGATAGTCTATAGAGCCTTTTCTGGGATTAAAGGTTGATTATAAAGGTGAATATATGCAATTTAATATATGAAATTTATTTTTTTCTTCATAAATTACAATGTAGTTTAAGCAGAGCTTGTATTTGAAACACTCTAGCTTTTCTTCTTGAGCAGTACTTGCAATGGAGCCTTAGGGTATTTATAGGTGTGACAGATTCAGATAATAGTACAAATATATATGTTAGATGCTGTGTGCACAGACTGAAATTAAAAGGAGTTATTTCAAAGGAATAAAAGATATTCTTAGTGGAACAAATATTCCTATTGTATGAGATCCACCTGAAGCGTCCTGTTGCATATTCAGAGAAAATCAACACTTATATTTCACGTTTTCTTCCTTGTAACATGAAGCTGAGTTATTACTTTACTAAGGGTGTCACAGAGGCATTCACAAAGCGGACAGCAGTAGCTACCCAAAATGTGGATTTGTTGTAACCAAAACTGCCTGGCACACCTTCCAGCAAAATTAAATTATATGTTTGGATATCAGTCTGGAACATACTACTACACAACTAATTGCTAAGATTGAAGGAATAGTCTTTCTAGAAAGATGAACCAAAATATGTGCACGCTCACTCATAAAGGAAAATCCTCCCACACAAGGGCACCCAGAGGGGGTGAGGGCTCACTCCGGGATGTATCCAGGAAAAGTATTCACTCACCAAAGGGGGGTGAGGACTCACTCAAGTTGTCGAAGTATCCTTGGACAGTATCCAGTTCCAACGGGACAATTCACAACTGCAAGGCCCACTTGCTCTGAGGGAGCTTTCTCAAACTTGGCTCTCTGGTGGGGGTCCATTTATATCATAGTTGAGTCTGAACTGTGGTTGTTCCAATTAGCTGGGGGCAAGCGCATATCAAAGGCAGGCGAAGGGCCAGGGCCCTGAGGTGCTGTTTAATTGCCATCAGGGGTTGTGAGGTGCTGAACCAATCTTTATCAGGTTCCTGGCAAGCTCTGGCCTTTATTAGGTTTCTGTCAGGGAGGCTGCACCTGCCACAAATGGTGCAGCCCCAAATGATTTTGAAATGCTGGCAAGGCTCCAGTGTATCTTGGTTTTTAGTGTCACAATTAACAAAGTGAGGTTATTCCAGTATTATCCAAGAGTCATTGTTATAATCTAAGTGATATTTGTGGGATATGGAGTCAGGCTCCCTGAAGTGTGAATGTCCTTCTGATGATTTGTAATTTTGCATTATTTAAGTAGTAAATTCTGTACAATGCAGATAAGAACCTTTGAGGTAAAGCAAATATTATAGTAATTCAATATTTCAGTAGCCTTGTAGCTATGTGAAACAGTGTATTAGTAAATGATGTTTATTTTCATCTTTAGATATAAAAATGTTTCTTGTAGATATCCACTCCCACTTTACACACACAAGAACTGACAAAGAAAAATTGGAAGCAAGCCCAGTGTTTTTTCTTCTCCCTATGCGGTGACCTCCTCGTAAATGACAGTATTTATGTTGCCCCTTCTATCTTCAATCTAGATATGGCTTTCAGCATAACAGAAGCCATAAAATATAACCAAATAATTACTACATCTTTTCCTAAAAATACGAGGCTTAACTAGAACTCATTCAGAAATATGTTTGTTGTCAATTTAAAAATGCCAAATGAAGTGCTGGCATAAATTTCTCCCAAAAGATTTTTGCTGTTGTAGACCCCATTGCTGTAGTAATCTACTTTTAGATGCCTGCCTTGGAACTGAATCAAAAGCCATGTGTTGGAACAGATCCATCAAGGAATACCGAAAAGTGACAACTCCTCAAAAGTACCTAAAACTGGCTGCAGAAAGCTGCTTCTGTGAAGTCAGGTTTCACATCTAAAAATGGTCTCATGGGGTTAAGTGCTCATGCTTCTGCTTTCAAAAACAGGGAGTACTGTTGTGTTTATCCTTGGGACAGTAGTTCAGTGCCTCAAAGAGTCATTGAAAATGTAAGAGATGGGTGTTACAGGCCATCATCAGCCAACAGTCAAAGAATCATTTCTGTGACCCGAATGTAAGGCTATGGGCTGCTCGTGTCATTTGTTGTCACAGCTGTGACTCTGCTATTGTAGAGAAAGGGGTTCTTGATCTCACAAGGTGGTGGAAAAATGACCTGTGACCTAGACTGCTGTTCTGGGTTTTCGAAGCTGTGCACCAAGTGATGTCCAAGCCTTTAATCGAATTGTACTGCTGTAATGCATAGTTCATTAATTGCACCTTTGAGGTACAGTCAAAAACTTTGTCTCATTCCTAGCAACCTGTTATTATAAATTATTGCAAAATTGTACTTTGTCCTGGCCTCATTAATCCTGAATTTTTTCATTGTTATATAGGAAACTTCAGGAGAGGAATATTTACTTTGGTATTCCCACATGTGTTTATGTAAGACATAAACACTGAAGCCATTAACTCTGTTTAGACTGCAATAAATTATTAACTTGTGAAGGTTCTCTGTATACCAGGAGGAATTTGCTTTGTTTTGGGTCTAGGTGTCAGTAGAATACTTTATTTTTGGCTGGGGACAAGCATCATGGGAATAGATATCTAAATGCTACACATCTTCAGTGCAGTCACACTTAACCCTTTAGCATCTGGATCTACAGTTTTCCAATGATTAATGCTTTTCACCTGTTTTTATGGGTCTATTTAAAATAATGCATCAACTAGAGCTGTGATAAATTTAAGAGCCACTTACTTTTGTTTTGCCTTTATCAATTGAAATGATCTCAGTCTTGTACTTGATACTTTTACATCTTCATTTAACGGTCCTTTTAAAAATTCTTCAATAAAGAAAATTGATTTCTTCACATTGCAAAGCATGTTTCCCAGGCCACAGATTGTTCTGCAGCTCTTCTCTGAATACAATGCAATGCAATTCTCCATCTTTTGTCTTCCTTGTTTGTACTAGTACTGGAGCCAAAGGATGGAATCTGAGAGTTGATTGTAAGTTGGTATAGCTTTGTTAATGCTTCATGCTTGTTAAGGTGCTAGTAAAAAAAATATACAGCATTTGTAAGATTGTCTGAAAGCATCACTGCATTCATCTGTTACTGTTTCCCAGTCCCTCCTTAAGGATGAATAACATCCTATCACAGAATCACGGAATGTTAGGGGTTGGAATGGACTTCCAGAGATCATCGAGTCCAACCCTCTTGCCAGAGCAGGACCATCTAGTCTAGGGCAGGTCACACAGGAACGCATCCAGACGGGTCTTAAAAGTCTCCAAGGCAGGAGACTCCACAACCCCCCTGGGGAGCCTGTTCCAGTGCTCTGTGACCCTTACATTAAAGAATTTCTTCCTCATTTTGAGGTGGAACCTCTTGTGCTCCAGCTTGTGACCATTACCCCATGTCCTATCTCAGGGCATAAGTGAGAAGAGATTGCCCTTTCCTTCCTGACACCCAGCCCACATATATTTATACACATTAATTAGATCCCCCTAAGTCTTCTCTTCTCCAGACTAAAAAGCCCCAGGTCTCTCAGCCTCTCCTCATACGGCAGGCGTTCCAGGTAGGACCTTGTATTGACCTGTATTGTGATGAATATATCTTCCTCTCCAGGGGAAGTTTTGATTGGACATTAGGAAGAATTTCTTCACTAAGAGTGGTCAGGCATTGGAATGAGTTGCCCAGGGAGGTGGTGGAGTCATCATCCCTGGAGGTGTTCAAAAAACGAGTAGATATAACAGTAGAGGCCATGATCTAGTGGTTAGGGAAATGTTGGGATGAAGGTTGAACTTGATGATCCTTGAGGTCCTTTTCAACCGTAATGATTCTATGATTCCTTAAAGTTGTCTTGCTACTTACTGTACATCAATGGTAAATAATGGTAAATAACTATTTATGAATGGTAAATAACAATTTCTTACATATCAATGTTCTATGAAATCTTTATTAGGGAGGGCTTATTACCATGTAATGATTAAAGTAATGGCTTATATGGAGTCAAAAATTGGTTGTTATAGAATGCCAATAAAAATTGCAGAATTACTATGGTTGGAAAGGACTTTTAAGATCAAGTCCAAGCATCACCTACCTCTGAGTCCACTTCTACAATCCCTGAGCATCCTATCTAGATGGCTTTTAAATACATCCAGGGATGGTGATTCAACCACTTCCTTGGGAAGTCTATTCCAGTGTTCAATCACCCTTTCAGTGAGGAAGTTTTTCCTAATGTCTAACCTAAACATCTTCTGGTGTAACTTAATACCACTTCCTCTTGTCCTGTTAGTTGTGGCAGGTAAGAAGAGGCCAACACCCGCCTCCCTACAGCCTCATTTCAGGTACTTATAGAGAGCAAAAAGATCACCCCTCAGCCTCATCTTCTTCAAGCTAAACAACCCCAGTTCCTTCAGTTATTCCTCATAATGCTTATCCTCAAGACCCTTCACCAGCTTTGTTGCCCTTCTTTGCACACTCTCTAGAACCTCAATGTCTTCCTTGTCCTGTGGTGCCCAAAACTGAACCCAGTACTCAAGATGCGGCCTCACCAGTGCTGAGTACTGTAGGATGGTCACTTCTCCACTCCTGCTAATTACACCATTTCTAATCTAAAACAGGAAGCCATTGGCGTCTTTGGCCACCTGGGCACGCTGCTGGCTCATGTTCAGACAGCTGGCAACCAACACCCCTAGGTCCCTGTCTGCCCAGCAGCTTTCCAGCCACTCCTCCCAAGACTATAGCTTGGCATGAGCTTGCTGTGGCCCAAGTGCAGGACTCGGCACTTGGCCTTGTTAAATCTCATACAACTGACCACGGCCCATTGGTCCAGCCTGCCTAGGTCCCTCTGAAGGGCCTCCCTACCCTCAAGCAGATGAATACACCCGCCTAACTTGCTGTCATCTGCAAACTTACTGAGGGTGCTCTCAATCTCCTCATCCAGAACACTGATAAAGATGTTAAGGGGGAGTGGCCCCAGCACTGAGCCCTGGGGACACCGCTTGTGGCTGGGCCCAACCACATTTAACTCCCCCCCCCACCACTCCGTGAGCCCAGCCATCCAGCCAGTGTGTGACCCAGCAGAGTGTGCATCCAGCCAGGCCCAGGGCAGCCAGTTGTGTGATGGGGATGCTGTGGGGCACAACATCAAAGGCTTTACTGAAGTTGAGATAAAAAGCATCCACATCATTTCCCTCATATACTGGTTCATCAAATGCTAGTTGATACGTCACAGGTGCTATTAATTATAACCTGCCTGTATTTTAATGTATTTTATTACTTGGATTGGTCAACTCTGGTGTTGAACTGAAAGTAAGGTACGCTTAGGGTTTTTCAGTCATGTGGCAATGCTTTGCAACCTTTGGAATACTTGCTTTGATGTAATTGCAGATTATTGTAGTTCTAATTTTGTAAGGGTTTCAGATGTGATGGAGACTTCCAGCTAAGGAAATATGGCCAAATTTCTTTATGGAAAAGGTCTTCCAAAAAATTTATCTTCAAAACTGAAACTTTAAATGATTTTTAATAGGTTTATGACATACTGGAGAGTTGGGATCGAGGGACTCCTTTGTAAGTCTGCTATGGTATTATCTTGATTCAGTGAATACATGTAGTTTTTTAAACCTTTTAAGTGTATGCATATGTAAACTCTTCACTGAGAATACGTTCCTTCTCTCCCCATAAAAGGAAAAGCTCAAATGCAATATTTCCTCCCCTGCCTTTCAAGTATTAAATGCTTGCTGACAGGGTTGGGAATAGCCATTTAATTCCTGACAGCATAGGTATATGAGGTATTAGCTTTGGTAGTAAAACTAGATGAAGAAGTTCCCATCTCCAATTGCCTCTTCATTTGTGTCAGTATAGCTGTGGATCAATATGATAAAACACTGAAACAATCTGATTCAAAAGTAATTCTCCAGGCAAAGGGTTATTTCTGTTACCACCAAAAGCTCTTTGAACATGGTCTAAATAATTCTCTATTTGACAGGATTTCTGACTTGAATTTTTAGAAGCTTCAGTTGTATATCTGCAACATTAAAGTGTTAAGCTGTACCTATTCTGCAATGGTCTGCTTCCAAAATGGGCTTCTGTAATCAGTTTAAGATGTTCCAAAGTGGTCATGGAAAGAACAGAGTGACTTCCTGAAGCAGGTTATCCTAAGTTGTTCCTGGAACAGTAAGAGCAAATAGATCTCAGGAAATACAGTTAAACGTTCTCAGGGAGGGAAGTCTAAATTATCAGACTTGTAGAAAACAAGAATTTTTGAGTCAAAGTAAACTGTTCTGCTATTAGTCTGATTTGAAGCTAAAGCTGAAATACTTCTGCACTTATGAAAAAAGTTTTCTATGAGATCTAATAAATAGCAATGCTAGTGTTATGTGCTGTTATGTTTTGAGCTAGGTTGGTCAATATCTGTGCTTAGCCTGCAGCATTTTCCCAGTGGAAGGCTCAGTCTGTTAGCTCTAGGATAGGCTTAGTCAATGGATTCCTTTTCTCTAACAGAAATGATCCGTGGGATCTCCCATAAGGAGAGAAGTCATGAAGCAATACAGACAGCCTTTCAAGCTGTAAAAGAGAAGCTAGGAAGTAAGGATGTGACCTGTTTTTGAGGTGGTATTTCAAAGAGTTACTGTTGAACTTTTTTTCTTTATTAAATCAGTTTATCTTATTAAGGGAAGCTGAAAAGGCTCTTGAAATCTTTTAGTTTATTGCTTCTTGTTTGCAACTATGGTTGATCTTTCTTGAAGTCACAGATTACAGAAGAGTATTAATACGATAGGTTTTTGAAAGATAAAGTGATCTACATCCAGTATTGAATACTAGAGTGGGGTCGGTGCAGTAAGTCAATGAAACTGGGGGTAACCTTTATGTTCACTCACGTTTGACAGATATGACTACAAGCTGGTGACCTTTGTCAGGTGCCTGTTGCAAGCAAGAGGGAACATGATTGGTTTCAATGTCTTGTTTGCAAAGTAAAGAAAAAGCCTGATAGTGTATTGATTTCCAGAAACCACACTGTTGCAAGAGTGTATATTGCAATTGTAGGCATAGTTTGGCACAGCACCTAGGTGTAAAGCTTTATGCAGATAGTAAACTGTTAAATAATTATTCCCTCTTCATTTATTGTTTTAATGTAACTGCATATTTGTACTTGGGCAGTGCTAATTGAAGTTCAGTGAATATTTGAAATTTGGAAGAGAGAGGTATTTTTGTAAGTTAAATTGTTTCTAGCTGACAGCTTCCCAAGAGTCCTTAAGAAATTGATGGTTTGTATCATTTTTCAAAGGCTCCAAGTTTGTGTTGTTTTTTTTTTTTTTCCTTTTTCCTTAAAACTTTCCTTGTTCACAATTGTCATCAAATGACCTAGAAGACTTCAGCAATAGGATGGTGAAAGTACAGGGTGAACTAAACCCCTTTCTTGCCACAAACCAGAGCAACTTCACGTCCTTTCACTCTGCTTATGAACCTGTGAACAGAATTCTATTCTCTGCATTTTCTTCAGCATCTGGTCAACAAACTGTCCAGATGTGATGAAATAAAGTGTAGTAAATGCCTCCATGTGTGGTATATTTACTAACAGGCATAATCGCCAAATGTTTTGGCTGAGTCAGCCAGGCTCACACTGAACGCTGTATCTTTCTCAATGTGATAAAAGAGCACAAATAATAAAACCATGGAGTCAACTCAAATACTGCAGCAGGAGGGGAGCATTTGTAATGAAACACACTGCCAGTGGGAGGAATGGGGATGTATGGATGTTCTATAAAATTGCAAAATATTTTCTAAGTAATCAATGGCAAACGTGAGTTATAGGCTGCTTTAAATTATTTACAGAAGACTTTAAATTTGCAAATTTATCACAACAAGCTGCTGCTTTTAATAGCACTCAAGTTCTTGAAAATTCAATGCTAAAATGAGTTAAGTAAGTTAGCTGTCTGAAATTAAATTGGGTGATAAACAATCTATTTTTCTGCTGTAAATTGGCATTCATGACAACAGTTCTAATATGCACCTGAACCATTATTCTTGGCACTTCATAAAGTAGCAAGTGATAGCAATTTGTATTGACAGACTCTTATTGAATATAATTTCTCAACAGGAACTAGCTAATCAATTAATTAATTATAGCGTTACTCGGGTTTGTTTTTATGTTGCTCCATCATTCAGAAAATTAACTGTTAACATTGTTTTCGATTAATATAACTTAAACACTTTAGTTTTCATTGGCTGAATTACCAAGCTTGGCTAATTAAATGTGTTAAAGCTTTCTGAATTACTAACAAAACTGAAAATTATGTGTGCTAAATTGCAAAACGCACAACAAACCATAATTTTATTACACTTACCATCATGCAGTATTTCAAAACAGAATGTTTAGTCTTGCATTTCCTCTTGAAAGCCACTTAGGCACACATGGAAAGACCTAGCCACTTCTGAAAAAGCTTGAGGTAGTAATCATCAACAATATTATGACTGAGAGCACCATCAAATCATGTTCTTCTAAGGCTATCTAATAAATATGTGCATCTCTTTCACATTTACATGAAGCGTTCTTGGAAGTCGAAATTGCAAATAAATATCTCCATCCTATTGCTAGGTCATCCTGGACAGATGCTCCAAGTACATGAACTGCACTGACTACAGTGACTGAGCAAAAATGCCAAGATTGACCAGCTTGGAGTGCCCTTTAAAGGAAGGCCCTTTAAAGTGCCTTCAAAAGGGCTTCCCTGGAGAGCCAGGGTCTGCTCACCTGTCTGACTGCTGTAACAGAACCTACATTAGGTATTTTGATTTGTGTTGACATAAATTTAATTACATAATGTTAAAGCCTTAAATTCCATTAAATGCACTGTTGCCTCAATAAACATGAGTCCTGGCCCAGAGCCCTACTTTGCCCGTGTAAGCACAATATTCTTCTTACAAGTTAGGAGGAACAGCCCTGATTACCTCTACTTGAATAAATAGTAGTAACACTGGATATAGAATATACAAAATTCAGAGTAATCTGCTAATGCTGACAAACTTGTTTGCAAACTCATATATGCAGGGAAATGTTTTGAAATGTAAATTTAGATTGGAATTTATTTATCCTTTGAAAAGCTTGTGTATTATTCTGGCATAGCTTGTTAGAATAAAACCTGCCAGTCATTCTGTGTCTTGGATCTTGTTTACCAAGTGACAGTTTTCTTAGAATAAGGATAAATTAGACTTCCATTAATACATTATCAAGGAAGTGTAATTATTTCTTTAAGTTTTTTTTATTGAACTTTTTGTTGGGTTTTTTTTTTTCCTCAAATAGTTAAGACAAAATATGGAATTTTATGAGCAAAGCAAGTAAGTCCCTTCATGCGTAATTACGGAATAATGTTTGACACGCTTTTATTTATCAGCAGTTCAAGATTTATTAATAAAATGAGATAAATCAAATTATTTTAGCAACACTTGATGTTACAAGTGATTTAGTAGAACAGTAACTTATTAGAGATTCAACAGTGACAAAGTTCTTGCTACCATGCTACAAGGTATCTTAAATCAAAGTGTGTCTGTGTGTGTGTATATATATGCATATACCCAAAACATAAAGAAATACTTGGCCAGTGAAATATGTAGATGCTCACACTTGTAAAAGTAAATGCATAAAATCAAACACCTAAATAGGTAGAGAGGTGGGTAAAGGAGACTCACCTATAGGTAAAATTTCCCTTTTTTAGTTTATATACTCACAATGCATCAGCATTTCTCAACAGGCCAGTCTTGAGGAGGTGACCTCACCCAGACCTTCTATTGACTTTCCTTCATGTGTGTCTTGTTCTTCAGGGTTCTCATTGTCACCGAATATCATTTGGTTTATTTTTTTCTATAATGTTTGACCTGAAGCTGAAAATAGAAAATAAGAAACTAATGTGTGAGTCTTCTATGAATCAAAGTTACAGGAATATAGAACTGGGTTTGTGTGGGTTCTCAGACACCTAAAACTAATAAGGGTGAAAAGCGTCAAAAGCAATCTGATTAATCAAATGCCTTTTGTCTTCCTTTCTCTCACAGTCTGATTTGATTTCAGATAACCTTGATCTTACTAACAAAAAGAAAGGGCTATGTGCCTGACCACTGCCACCAAAAAACTTTTTTTACTTATTAAAAACTTCCAAGACACAGAGTATACCTACCAAGATGTGAAGATAAAATGCTTAATCTAAACAGTTTTATGAAAAATAACATGTTAACATGGCCAGGAAATTAATAAGAGCTAGTAATTAATTATGTTAACAGAATAATAAATACTCAAAGAGAAAGTTTTAAATAATGGTTGTTCCCTTTTTAAAAAGATTTCTATAAGTAGTTACTATAATGAAAACAATTCAATCTTCCACTTGTGAAATCCCATGCAGAAATGAACATGGGAAGAGAGGAACAGGAGTAACCAGTGGTAGTGTTCAGTCCCCTCTCATTAACCCCTGTTCCAAGGAATCAATGGAGTCAGAGCATCTAGGAAGTTAAAGGAGTGTTTTGCACTGCTGAATTTTGTAGCTGCTTGTATTTGGCAGCTGAATCTGCATATCCCACTTCTTCTGGCAACTAAGCTGTGTATAAGGGAGCTCTGATCCCACGTCCATTTCACCGTGGTGTTTGTTTTTGTTTGTTTGTTTGTTATTTTTAAGGAAAAGCCTGGTGTGCCTGAAAGAACTTGATCCTGAAGGCATAACACTGATTGGTACTGAAAGCACATTCTTACATTGATTCTTAGGTGGATTGAAGGCTATGGAACTATAATTTTGCACCTTAACCTATATTAACATGAGTAGACATAGGGATTTCCCTGTCAGCCTTTGTTCATGGGAAGAAGTAGAACTTGCTGCTTCTGAGAGAGCTCTAGGGTTAAAAAGTAATACTAGTCCTGTCTAGGTGGCCATCAGGAGGGCTATATCTTCTGTTTAGGTCCATGAGTGATATTTGGGTACTATTTAAATGAAGTACAAAAATTTTATCAGTGAAATAAGATAATTTTCATCTTATGAGTCATTGTTTCAGAGGGGTGTGAGGTTAACTGAAGTCATCCAAATGCTTACTTTCTTCTTGTATTGCTGACAGGAGTAGAAGCTGGAGGGAAGACTGGGGCTCTGGCTATGTATCTGAGCAAGAGGTGGTATAGCAGTTGTGCTGTCTTTGAAGGAATGCCCCAAACATCTTCCTTTGTTGCTAGCTTACCTCAGAAACAATCAAGGATTCTCTCAATATCGCTACCACTGTACGCTAATTACTGCCTACTAGACTGAGCATGAGAGGTGTTGGACTCATCTCATACAATATTGAGGTAGAGGAATTTTCACTTTTCTAGTAAATACTGTAATCTAAATCGAAATTTGACCTGTGAGAATGGAAGAGGCGTAACATGAAATACCACTACAAAACTTCTGATGCATGCTTTTTGTCAGACTGCTTTTAACATAGAAGAGCTTGGATACAATAAATCAGTTTAGATACGAGAGAACTTGATTGGGATGCTCAATTTTACTGTAATAGCCTAATCTAAAACACTCAGCCCTTTTCAGCTCTTCTGTACTCTTCCAAAATTGTTCCTAACAAGAATAATCTTTAAAAATGGGGCATTTGAGACAAGTTAATGATGC
Organism: Merops nubicus; assembly: GCF_000691845.1. NCBI lineage: Eukaryota > Metazoa > Chordata > Aves > Coraciiformes > Meropidae > Merops > Merops nubicus. Next base: position 12,013 of record NW_008599722.1, read on the forward strand.
TATAGCTACTCAGGATAACCATTACCTAAGAGTAGCATTTGCTGCCTAAGCAGAAGGCTGGATTCAGTGAATAGTATCTTAGTTGTTCTCTAGCAGCTTGGAGAGACTTGAAAAGAAAGATGCATTAGCCATTAGAAGAGCTGTACAGAGAGACAAAACCACAGGCTTTAAAAAAACCCCACAGCTTCATTGTAAAAAGAAATGCAAAGTGAAAGAAAGGTTAACCTGGTTTCGAGGTTTTCTTCATATGCTTTCACCAAGTTAAAATCCAGGAATTGGAGGTTTCTTTATTCTGGCTTAATTTCACTTTCAACATTTTTTCTTTGATATTTCTATCAATGCTTATCTTACCAAGTTTGTTCAAAGACAGTTTCATTGCAGCACTACCCTCAATTTTTCTGTCAAATTTTTATGCAATCAAATGCTTGACTTTAAGTTGCCAACTATAGTAGTATAGTGCTGTATTGAAATATGTAGCCTGCATAACTTACTGTGAAATTTTAGTATGCCCTATTGATAAGTCAAATTTAAGTGTTCAATGTGATCATTAGCAATTTATCAGTAATGATGTGAAAAGATGAAATAACATGAGGAAAGGAGGCAGTTTCAGGCTTTGAATTTAGGATCTCAAGGGAAGTTTGTGTGTGAAATATAACTGCTGAAAACAAGACTTCTCTACTGAGGTGGAAAGAAAAATGAAAATATCTTTCCCTCCTAAAAAAAATTTCTTCTTTGTCAACTTTGTCAACACTCCAATCACTTTAATATTTAAATGAATCTTGTGTTCTTTTTGCCAGGGAAAGGGAATATATCTCTAAGAGTGAGTAAATGAGGGTAAATTGGCTGTGTGATTTTGTTGTGGTGGTTTTGTTGGTGTTTTTTTTGTTGTTGGTTTTTTTTTTGTTTAAAGACACTTCTTGTCCTCCAAGACCCCAAACTTCCTAGCCTGAACTTCAGGAAGCAAATATTTTGATCTTAGACCATTATTTTCCCCTTCCAGTAGATCATGTAACCCAATTCCAGCCCATCAATGAGAAGGTACTTCCCTGAGATGTTTTTTGGCAGAACTTTCCCCACCTCTACCTGTTGCCAAGTTTCACTCCTGCTTTGGGAAAGGAAGAAGCAGTATTGGAAAGCCTTTGCAAGCCTCTTTCATCCTGGCAAAGAAACACGGTTGACTCCATTAGTGATAAGCATTAGAACACTGTGTGCTTTTGACTTCAGAAGCTTTTGGCTTTCAAGGTTGTGTCTGTATTTTTAATCAATTAAGAAAAATGGGAAGAATCAGGAAAAGCAGTGTGTATATGGCATGCAGAGATGACATCATGTAAGTTGTGTCTTTTATTTACTAGAGTATTTGAAATACACTTATAAAGCCACAAAACTTGCTCCTATGTATTATTCACTGGTGAATTAGTCCATACAAATAAAGCAATAGAGGGGAAACAATTTGGTGGACACGGAAGAATCTAGCTAAAAGTGACATATGTTAAACAGAAAAACCCAGCCAAAAAGCTCACAAACCACCAAACAAAACTAAAAAATCCCAGAACTGTTCACTGCTAATGAAGCTGCTGAAATTTCCTTTTTGCTGTTGATGGCAGGTCAAATAAGAATGTGTGTTGTGCTTTATTTTCAGTGAGGCACAGCATCAGAAATGGCAAATTTAACTTTTAGAAAAGCTGGCACTAAGAACTGTCAGAATGGTGACTGGGAGAAGGTACTGGATAAAAGCTATCAGAGTGGTAGATTATCTTGGTAAAAGCACACGCAGTGATAAGGAAAGTTTGGTCTTCTGCTCTGAATTGTACTACTGCTTGCAAGCTGTTACTGACCCCCTACTAAATGACAGTGTTGCTACCTGGTGTTATCTACCCATTCACAAGCAGACCTCTGTCCAGGATGAAAGGGTAGGCACTTACATTAAAGTCTGCAACACTTCCCATCACTTTGGCTTGTTTCATGTTCTATGTCAAATCAGAATCTGACCCCAGATTTTCATCTGATTTAAATGGAGAATTATTTCCTCCAATCCCAAGAGTGCTGTGTAAGCACTAAAGTTTTCAAACAATAACACTGACAGAGTATAGAACTCTTTTCTTCTTTATATTTGTCTGACCTCTCATTGACACACCGGTATAACTAACGGTGTGTAATTACATCCCACTGTTGACAAAAAGTTGCGGTGTTGTTTGTTTTTGGTTTGTTTGTTTGTTTGTTTTTTTTAGGGCAAATTATCTGTAAAGCCATTCCTTTGATTTCATTACTTTTGATCATCACCTATGTATGTTAAAAAAAAAAAGGCTATTGCATTAAAAGGTCAGTTTCCCCTACTCCACAGTCTTGTGCACACATACAACAGTGTCCTTTCTGTAAATCTTTTTTTCTTCAAGTAACTGTTGATTGGCAGACACTCATTGGAGTAGTATATCACGTCTTCTATAAAGCTGTCATTCAAACATTACCACTAGGTTAGTTCCTTCTTTTAATTAAGGATATTTCTTAATGGGAGGAAAGCATGCAGGTAGTGCTATAATGCTTGTGCTGCATGTACTGTGATGCTACTAGGACCTGAAGGCTCGAAGGGACCACGGCAGGTCAGGAGCATGGGGAGGTGGAGCAATCCATACTGCTTTCTGGACAACAGCCCTCCAGTGACTACCTGTCTGTGTATGCAGTTACTGACTCATTTTTGATGGAAACAAATTTCTTCTGGATGTCAAGATTTGACTTTAATACACATCAAACCTTTCTAATCAAGAGACACTTGGCACTTTTTTATAAAAAGCTTGATATAAGCTGAGGAAAATGTATTCCTTTTATCACATAGTTTACTTGTAAACTCATTCTTAACAGATCATCTTGACTTTCTGAGTTGGTTTCATTTTCATCCAATTTTAAAAATAAAATACCTCAAAACGTTATTTATGTGGGTAGATAATTGTTTTTTTCTAATGTTGTTGGTATCATTCCTAGCTGTACAACTGTATAAGATTTAGTAGATTTCTTCCTTTAAAAACAGCATTTCTCTTTAGTCAAGTTGGTGTTATGTTTGATAGTAGAGTTGAAAAAAACTACAAATAAAGAAAAGCTTGGACTTTAGGAAAGTTGGGCATTATTACATGTGGATGCTGTATTATAAGTGGTCCTTTAAAAATAATTCTCTATGCTGTACTTTGTACAGAGCAAAATATTGAACCCCTTTAAAAAGTACAGCTGCAGTAATGTTAGATCTTGATGAAAGTGCTGGAAATCTGACACTTGCAAGGTTATTGTGGATACTCTAGAGTTCCACAGTCGCTGTCAGTCAATCTTTGACCTGTTCAGATGCTAAGCAGAGTAATGAGCACAAGTGAAGATGCATCCTAGAGATGAATAGAGTAGATTCACAAGTGAGATGTGATCTGGTGAGTGAACGTGGTATTTTTGTTTTCTCAAATCAAACCAAGTAATATAATTGGTCTACAAGTAAGATTTATGGCCCCTAGCAGATGAACAGTTAAAAGCCTTTTATGGCTTGTAGACATAAGTGGACTATTCTAAAATCTTTATATCACTCAACAGACAAGTCTATCCTTTAACTAGGTAATAAGTGGTGAAAAACCTAAGTTGGTGTACCTAGTCCTCTGTGAAACCTCTGTAGGCTCCTTGACTACTGAAAAAAAGCTTAATCAACAGAGCACTGGAGTGTTTAAATTGCTTGGCACTCATCGTATGGGAGCAGTAACAGGATTTGCACTATCAGCCTGCTTGCAAAAATTCAGCTTGCATGCTTTCCCTCATTTCCTCTTTCTATACCTTTCTAACTCTTGGATGCATGTAGCATAGCACGTGCACTTGCGAGTCATGGTATGAGTACAGGGATCAGTGTCTGGCTGTTCAGTCCTACAAACTGCAAATAATGTCACTTTGTGGTGCTATGACATCTTGTGAAAAAGTAATCAAAGCCTCTTTCTATTGCAGCTCTTAAACAAATATGACAATGGGCAAATGTCCCATCGTAGAAAGTGCAAGAGTCAAAGCAGAGCCCTAGAGCAGGTCAATTATTTCAATTATCTGGAATTCATGATGAAAAACAGCAGCAGCTTTCAGGAAATACGCCTGAGCCTGGCAATTGCTTGATAAGTTATGACAGTCACTGCAAAATATCGTGTCCCATCAGGTTTTGCCAAGGGAAAGCTTGGAACAGGTGGATGTTTTTAGTTTCCTCTGCTCCTTTACAGGAGTGCAGGGCAGTTCTCAGGAGATCTAACAGGCCACCAATTGCTTAAGTATGACATCACTGGCAAATATCACAAGGCAGTAAGTAATCATAGTATAGGCAGAAAGAGTGCAGCGAGCAGATGGATTGTTTCAATTATTTGGGCCCCTTGATGAATAAGAACTTCAACTGCCATCAGCAGATCCTGTGGCAGGCAAGTAATAACAGTATTGCTATGACATCACTTTAAAATCTGGTATGGCTTAAGTATTTCAACAGCTGTAAAGCTTAGATTTGTCTTAGCACTGACTTGACCCACAGCTAGCTTCAGTGCTGAAAAGCGAACATTGAGAAAATTGTTTGCGAGTGCTTCCAAGCACTTCATGGTATTTCACCACCTCGGGGAAAACATTGAACCAGAACCAAGCTCAATGTTTGTATTTTTTTTTTTTTTTTACTAGTTTTTTTTTCAGAAGGAGTCAGCAGGGAAAAGCTAAGGACTGCTTACTGTCAGGTGCCAGGACAGAGAGTAGTAGCTTAGATCTGCTTATGAATAAATGTGGGAAAGCCTGAACATCCAGAAAACTATCCTTAATTGCATAACATACTAGGTCCAAGATCTAACAGGCCTGAAATTTGTTAGGAAAAATTGACTGAACAGCATGCTCTCTCATTTTGCTTTAAGTCTTCCTCCAGACTGCAGCTGACACAATCTACCTTAATTTCTCCATTTATATTTGTCTTAATGTTAAAACAAGTTTTTATGTTTGCTTTTACAAGAAGATACATGGTACCTTATATCACTATCCCCTTTCAGCTAAAAGTTGTTTATTGACTCTGGTGCACAGAAATCTAGTTTATACATAAAAAGATAAAGAGCAGAGGACACTGAAGAATTAATAAACTTTGAAGCCTGAAGTTGTTGTTTTTTACAAACCAAATCCCATCTGAGTTTTATCAGATTTAAAGTCTGAGATCTGCTTTGGTCAGGCCTTGAAGGCAAAATAAAGAGTCAATAGGAAGCTTCTGTTTCAGCTAATACATCTTGTTAACATCTTACAAAAAGTTAATGTTATAAAGGATTTGATTTCTGAATCCTTCAGTGTCTATAAATCCACCACAGCACCGAACTGATGGAGAAATATTTCCTCTAAGTAATTAACCTTCTTATGCAAACATAGCCTAGTCATGGGTGTAGTATCTTTTAGTTAGAAGATAGATGTCAATGTTTCTAGTCAAAATTTTAATCCTTTTTATTCTTACATTGAAAAGCTAGATTGAACCATAAAAGAAGAATCCTGAAGGCAATTTAACTATATTCTAGAAAATATTAAACATAGCAATTAAAGGTTTTGTGGAGGCTGAGTGGAGTTAAAAAAAAAAAACACACACACACACACACACCAAAATACTCCTTTTCCTCCCCCATCATATGCTTTGAGATAATTAAGGAGGGGTATTGATTGCATTCCATCCAAGGAAAAAGTAATCCTCATTAGTATCCTTTATCTGACCTGTCCATTTCCCATTACAGGGTAAATGGCTTCTAATTTGAGACCAAGAAATAACTTCTGACAGAAACAAATCTTTCAAACTGATGAGGAAAATTGAGTTTGTTTTTTTTTTTTTTCCCCTGTTTGCTAATGAAAAGAATCTGCAAAGTACCAAACACTTATCACTTTTGATCATTTCCATTCAAAACTGGGCAGAAGTTACTGGGACAACATTGCTCCCTGCTTTTACAACTTTAGTGTGATGAGTGACATTTTGAAGGCATTGATGTGGTGACTGCTTGAGATAAGCTTTCCTTTTATTTGTTTCTTTCCTTCCTCTCATATTCTGACCATAGAGTATGTAGTGCCAACATACTGTAGTTCAAAATCAGGTATGGACTTAAGCTGTTGTGTGATCTGCTTTTCTATTCAGATCAGGTTTCTGTCTGTCCCTGCATGTCAGAATGTCAATACTTACACAGCTTAAAAATCATAAGACTTATAAAGTATTAGGGTTGAGTTATATCCTTTCTTGCCTGTGATTTAGTGTGTTAAGATGGGATGTTTCATGCTATTCATGTAACTATCAGAACTTGAAACTTTCTTTTGAGAGAGGTTTTTCACAGTTTTCCTTCCGAAGCTGCAGGTTTAGTAGTAATAAACTTAAAGTATTGTAATAAAATGAGAACTGGCAAGCACTGCTTGCAGAGGTTTTATGTGGTTTAAAATTATGCTCAAGATCAACTCTCCTCCAACTTAGTCTTCTTATGCTAGTAGAGGAAGGAAGGTTTGGTCCTTTATTCTAGAAGCAGTTTGTGACCTAGTTGTTTGACAGGATGGTGTGGTAGCAGAAATTTTGTAGCATACAAAAATAATTGAGAAGATGGGAAAAGACTGGGTTTTAGGTGAAAGAGGGATGAGAAGAGAAGACTGGAAAATAAAGGCAAAGAAGAACTGGAGGTGACTGGGTCAATAGGTTGCAAAGGGGCAGAAGACACAGAACTGGTAGACTGTGGAGACCAAAATACAGCTGTGAGTTATGCACAGGTAGAAAATCAAAAGCTGAAATTGTAAAGTGGACCTTGTGGACCTGAAGAGAAAGGTAGCAGGGAGAGACAACCAGAAAAAAAAAAAGTAAAGAAAATACTTGGACAGAAGGAAGAAAGCAGGAAGTGAATGAGCATCTCAGGGAAGTTTAAAATAGAAAAGAAAGTATTGTTTCTTTGGGGTTTTTTTAGAGAGATGGAGGAAAAGTAAGCAAGTTAGATGATGTGCAATACCAATGGGCAGGTTAGAGAGTGGGATTGGATTTGAAACTGACTTGCTGATGGTTTGTTTTTTTTTTTTAAACAATCACAAATTGCATCTGCAGAGTTTTGTTTTTTTTTTTTAATTTATTTTCTATAGCATTATCATGCACAGTTAATTACCTGTCTTGTTTCCTCTGTGAGGAAACTCTTCTTCTCCTTATTTCAGTAAAGCATTTTAAGCGGATAATGGGACCTTCCCCATATTCTAGAGTTTTATGTTCATAAAATGGTTTGGATTGGAAGGGACCTTAAAGATCATCTAGTTTCAACTCCTCTGCCATGGGCAGGGTCACCTCCCACTAGATTAGGAGGATTAATCAAAATACTTTGTGGTACTGTAGTATACAGGTAGAGTCTTCTATCACAGTTCTTATCACTTTAACTTTCCACAGACAATATTTCTAATAGGTAGTCTCTTTAAACGGCTGTCAGCACAAGGGAAAAATATTGGGTTCATATTTGTGGATTTCCAGAAAGTCTGTTTCATCTTGGAAACTTTTATCTAAAGAACTGACCAAAAACTAAACACCAAACACAATAGAAGGAGAAGAGTTTCAATGTGCTGTGGTTTTAATTGAAATATTTCGGAATTATTTGCCATTTTGCACCTTTGACACAATACTCTCTTACAGTGGTCCTAGAGATAAAACCATTGAAGATTGTATTTGAAGGAATGAAGATAGTTTTTATTGGTGTTCTTTTAGGATCGACCACAAGGACTGAATAATGCTCCCAAAGAAATACATTTGGATGAAGATGACTGAACATGCAGATCCAAAGGCCTTTTAGAATACGGTGAACCTTTGGCCTTGGATGAAGACTGTTCTTGGATGAAAGAACTCTGCTGAAAGACTTTGTCTTTGCCTTTTGCCTTGAGAATTGCAGATGTGAAAGACATAAAGGAAGCAAAGATTTGCAGATGAATTCTTGCAGGGTACAGTTACAGTGGCTGACACAGGCAAGCAGCCACCCTGCCTCATTACTGTGGAATGTCACATGCTTGTACCCCTAACCAGTCTCCTACAGCTCCTCAAAAGCCTTTTATGCACTTCAAATTTTTTCTTTCTGTTTGCAAATTACACTAGAAAATTTTAATTGCATAGTTTGTAGTGAAATTAGCACCTCTGGGATTTATGTCTATCATGTGTAGCTAAAAAGCATAAATGCAGAAAATACTTATTGTGTTTCATGCATCAGAGTATAATATCACGCTTGTACCTGCAGCTGAACAGGTAGCCAAGCAATAATCTTTATTTTTCTCCAAGGTTAATGACTTGTCTAAGTTTAAAATGACAAGAGTTCACTGAGTCAATGACCTGACAGTCACGAAATGGTCAGCCATGGTTACCTGGGCATTTTAACGGATTTCTAACTTTAACATATTGAGCAATGTTAAGTCAATAGAAAGACATCTAGTAACTTTAAGTTTCCTTACTAAATATTCACTATACTTGAACGTTGATTGTACATTTAACTATTTCACTTCTTGAAGTGTCCTTATTTTCACTTTATAATAAAATGCAGCTCTGCTAGACTATTATCTTAGAATATGGTTTGAATCATAGATTTCATTTAACAGTGTTTACTAAGGTTGACCTTTGAAGCGTGTCTGTGTGCAGAAGCATTACGTAACATGTTAGTTACCTAAGTCATTCTACCAACATCAAAAAATTACTACATACAGAGAAATGTTGTACCTAAGTTAAAGAGCTTATTTTGCCTTTGTGTTTTCTGGAGTCATCTTAGTGATTTTCACTGTCCTGGGTAGAATTCTGTAATTTTTCTATCACCATACCAACTCCCATACCGTAGAACCTTTTGTGACAACAGGGCTTGCTTAGAGGGTCTGCCAGAATTCAGGCACTTACAGCATCTCTGTTCTAAAATGTGGCCACTAGCATATATATTCACCAGCCAGACTTCTCAAAGGACAGGCTTGAGCAGAAATTTAGTCAAAAAATGCATCCTTGTCCAGGGTAACTGCCTAGCCTTGGCAGATGAGGATATATTAGTCTAATTCTCCTAAATGCCCTCAGCAACTTAAGGGTGTTTTTTTTTTTTTTTCCTTCAACAGCTATTTCTTCTTGCCCTTCCATCCCATCTAGCTTTACAAACACATTTCTAGAAGCTGTTTTTAGCCAAATAGACTTTTCGAAATGATAATATGGACACTGTCTCTTAACCTGTAGCTTTTTACCTGAAGAACTGGGAGACAATACCCTGTCTTCCATCAGTGACTTCAGTTGCTTTTCTCCTCACAACTGCCTGTGTTTTTACCTCTCTTCCCCCCTTACCTGGCCTTAAATAATCATAAAAATCATGCATGGCTATTGGAAATGTCAGTTACTGCAGGATCTCTGTGCTGGGCTGAATAATATAATTCATATTGGGATACATATGTATGTGTTTCTGTGTACAAGATATTAATATAACCTGGTACAAACTGGTAAATATGCTTTGAGGCTATTGAAATGTGTATATGTAAAGAAAACTATGGCTAGAACTTCAGATATCTACATGCTGGACAGTTGAACTCCATTGTTTCCTATTGATTATTAATGTACTGATACTGTTTTGTTACTGCTCTAATAAAAGAAACCTTTACCAATGCTTTGCTATTGAGTAGTGTGTATGGCAAAGAGGTCCAGGGTGTTTCTCTAATAGGATACCGAAAAAACAAAAGACCTCTCTGCTTTTACCAAAGCAAGGTGCTTTTATAGTTGGTTATTTGCAAAAACAGGTCAGTCAGTCAAGGGTTAACGTGGCATACCTATGTAACTTAACTTTTTTCTCCTTTGGCCACCATTAAAATTGATGAGCATTTCAGATTTTACGTGTTTCTTCCACATCAGTTTATATTTTTGTGTGGTTTTACAGCCCTCCCTAAGATTTGGACTACATCTATTTCTGGGTCAGCAGGGGAATACTTACTGTTATTACGAGCCACTTGGTCTTCCATGTATTTGTTCTGGAAACTTTGCTCAATGTATAAACCTGTAAACTTTCCTAAATCTGTATGTGACTGTCACTCTGGATTAGCGCTTTATTCTCCTGGGCTAGAGATGTGCTCTAGTGAAGACCTCTTGTTGCTCCCAAGAAGTGGATAACAGTGAGGATGTTTGCTTTTCCTTGTGTTTTTCAGGAATTCCTCTTACCCGACATTTTCACCTCATGTTAAACATCATTAGTACTGCTGTGTTGGTAAATGCTGATTATTTCTCAATGGTGGAAATGTTGCGTGTATTCATCTCCTGGGTTGCTAGTGTGACTTCCTCTAACTTTGACAGAAATGCTTATTTACTAATACTCTAATGAATTAAAAGCACTATAAGTCTATGATATAACTGTGAAGGATCTGTGAAAGAGATAATTCTTTGTTTGAAAGCTGTGTATGAGGATTTCCTCTTTGTGCATGTGCTTAGAAGTTCTTCACTCCAATCACCTCTGATAGGTCTATCTTAAAGTAGAAAGGATGTGGAAAACAACTTCTATTAGGTTCACTTGTGTTATTTCCTCCCCCCTGTTTTTTTGTGGGATGGAGGGGTGGGTGATTTCACTTTTGTCTTCTCAGTCTGAACCTCTGTGTTTGACTCTTGATTTAGAGGTGGCAAAATTCTATTTATTATTTAAGATGAAACCTAAACTCATCTCTCGTTAAAAACATTGTTTCAACCTTAAACTAATTCACATGGGGCCTTCTTCTCACTGTTGTTTTCTTCTGTTGGCTTTTTTTCTGTCAAAGAAAAGTGTAAGGGGTGACATATCTACTCCACACAGAGTAGATGTTTGGCATTGGGGATTCATTTATCATGAAGACAAAACATAACAAGATCCTGAGGCTGAAAGTCGGAGAATTTGATCAGGAAAGATGATGCCCATTTTAAGAAGCCAAAGTATTTTTTTTATTGGAATTCATCATTCAGGGAATATGATAGATTTTCCATTAGTGGATGTCTTTGATCAAAACTGCATAACTTTCTAAAATAAGCGCTGCCTCAAGAGCAGGCAGCTGAACCTGAAACAAGAATTATTGAATGAGGGAGTTTTGCCCTTTCATTTTTGTGGGATGAGTCAGACATGAGTACTGTAATACCACAAATGGTAGTTTGCCACAGAAGTGCCACTTGGAGAAAATTATTAAAATGGAGCCTAAAGCAACGACACCTCATGCTGCTGGCATCAGAGAACATGTATGATGAATACTATAGTTAACTTTGTTATAGGTAACCTTGTGTCTGCAATCTCAGAAATGCCTGTTGAGGCAGACAGGTGCTTTTTTGTTAAAGAATTGCAGCAGCTTCTGGCTTCACGGGTCAGAGCTGTAAGTTCACAGGGATGACGTTTTCAATGGTTAAAACAGTTATACAGAAAAACTTGGGTTCTAGATCCATTTTAGTATGAAGGGTTTAACCAGCGTCAGGCCTACTGCTGTGGCACCCCTGCTCAAAAAGACAGGTTAAATTGCCTGGATTTAACGGAGTACGTTCACAGGATGTCCACTTGGTAGAACTCTGTTATCACACATAACCTGTTACAGGATTTAGTCACAGCGTTGTCTTCACCACTGCTGGATTACAAGTTATAACATAAGGCCCTGCATTAGCTTACTGCCAGACAGAACAATCCACTTCAGCAATTCTGGGGATTTTTTCACGAATTAACCAAATTACTGAATTAATTTTGCAGGCTTAGATGACTTGTGAGTGTTTATGTACTATCATAGTCTCTCTCCACTGTAGCATCTTATTTTTCAGAGTTCTTGTTAGTGTACGTGGTTAATCTTTAAAGTGCTGCAGAGCCCACTATTGTCAGAAATGAAGCTATTTTCAAACTGTGTTTTTCACAGACACCCTCATATCTTCCAGACACAAGGACATGTTTTAAGTACATAGATTTCCAGTAGTTTTCCACACTTTCTGAGATGATCTAGAGGCTTTTTCTGCTCTGGGTAGTAATTCCTTTTGATCCCTGGAGTGATGTGATAGCCACAGATCTCCTAGATCTTACAATTTTTATTTATTTTTTTTCCTCTGTATCCAACTTCTGCACAGATAACAGGAACTGCAAAAAAATTTTGCAATGCTCAACACACTTCTGTCTTTCTGGGCAATCCAGGCTTCAGAAACAGTCCCCTGCAGTACAAGGGTTATTAACCAGAGTATGTTATAGACCTTTCCTTTAGCCTTATCCCATGATTTTGACCTTGTCTAATGAATGTGTGTGGGTTGGTCTTCCAAGACGTGCTGTTACTTATACCTCTTCTCTTTAGCCTTACGTTTACAGCCTCAGTTGTTAGAAGGTATCACAGAAATTACCAGGTGATAATTTTGTTTAGAATAATAGTTTTTATCCCACTACATCTCCCTTCCTGAGAAAGGTGAACCCTCTTTTTATTACATGGTTGTGTATTATTTTATTGTGAAAGTGTATTACTGTAAATGTGGGCACGTTATTAACTTTTATTGATAAATGTCAGGATATTTTTTCCTTTGGGAACTGAAGAAAGAACTTCCTTCATCACATTAACAGTTTTTTTGAGAGCCTAAAAGAGGTGATTTGCTCCTAGATGCTTTCTATAGGGAATGCATGAACTGTGAAACAATCCTGACACCAGTAGCACACATGAAGCATGTCACAGGCAGCTCTGAAGTTGAATGCCTTAGGTTGTATGAGAGCGTGTTACAGGTGAAATAAGTCTGTAATTCTTTTTTGTGTGCTGAGCTTTGTAACAAGCCTTGCTACCTCCTCATTATTAGAAATGTCATGTTTTGATACTTTGTCCTTTTTACAAACTGTTGCTCTTCAGCAATGCTTCAATAAGCTAGCTGCTTCAGAGCCTAATGCCTGAGTTATTCCATACGGCTGCTTCCAAGCAAGAAGTGTAAAATATAGTTTTTAAAAGAGCAGAATTAAGACTTGAACATTGAGTTTTAATTTTTTTTTTTTTTAATTTTATTTTAAATATAGTCAGTTTTATCTGGAAGCTTTTCATGGGGTGTTCAGGGGCATTCTGGGGCATTCTGAAGTTAAAATGCAAATTTTGGGAAATCAGTATGTTCACAGAAATTCCATCCCACCTTTTCTATGGAAGCTTCTACCCAATTTTTAGGTATTTCTCTGGCAATTTCAGTGTTACTTTTGAATATTCTGAAGTGGGATGCCAAAGGAAGGCTATTTTATGACTTGGCTTATATCTAGTACTTGCATAGCAGGATTTTCATAGATGTGAATATCTCTGAGAGCAACTTGTGTTTTTACTGATCACAAATTAGTACCTTTTTTCTCCCCTAAGAAAACCATCCTCAAAATTCATTGTTCATGTTGATATCCAAAAGTTTTCATGATCCTGTATTTTCCCTATTTTTTCCTTCACCCCCTTCCCCTCTCTTCTCCCTCAAGATTGCAATGCCTCTTCACAAGGTATTTACTTTGTGGAAACATCCACAAGAAGAGGGGTTAGAAGTGGCAGTCAAGTGATAAGCTTTATTTTGTACCAAGTCATACAATTTACTTTACAGGTAACATATACACACACAAAAAAAAAGAAAAAAAGAAACCAAACCCAAACTACAATGTAAGCTGTCAAAAAGCTGACACTCTAAATACCAGAAAATATTAACATCTATTGTCAAGAAAACTAAAACCTATGAATCACTCCATATCCATGACACATTTCAAAACTGCTAAACACAGCACAAATTATAGTGTGTTTGGTGGTAACAGGGATAATAGTACTTGAGAGTTCTCTGAGCACCCGGCGTTACTACTAAAAGGGTTCAATTGTCTTGCCTTACACTACAGAGCTGCAGGGAAAAAAAAAAAAAAAAAAGATTAAGGTTCTCTGAGGTCATCTTTGCTAAAAATAAAAGCTGATACAGAATTATTGTTAATAACGTCAATCAAAGGATAATAGTTTCATATTTTGTGTATTACACTCACTGCAAAACAAAAATTACATCTATGTGTAAAATATTGATTTGTTTTCTTCAGTGTCTTACAGAATATTTACAATGTGACAGCTCCCTTTTCACCAGTTACATCCTACACAATCCTGTATTTTAATCCCTTCTATCATGAAGTTCCTGATAGGCAAATCAGGAATGTTTCCTATGCTCTGCAGTCACATCAATCCTAAACAGAGGAATCCAAAATACGTCAAGGAAGGGTAAAATATAAAAATCTTGCCTGTCTGAAAGTCTTATCCTTCTTTAGAAAGGCTATCACTTTCCATTTTTTTTTACATTGCCCTTAGCTAGTGGTCTCCTGTGCTTTGAGGAGAGGCAGAAACAGCTTTGCTGACAACTATAGGAGATGGAGGTCTTTCTCTTAAGTGGCCACTTGTAGGCAGCATCTTGTTTCGTTTCCAGGGAGAGCAGTGAAAGATAAGGATTTTTTCCAGAGCAGTTCTTCATGGAAACTCTGAAACAGAACATTATTTGGCAATACTGAAGAAAAAGAAAAAAAAGTAATTGCAGAGACTTGTGTGGGGAAATCGGTGTTACTTGCAGAGAACACTACTCAAAAGAGAAATAAACACAAGACTTGAAGAGTTTAAATTATATCAGCGAGGGATGGAATTTTTCTTTAGCTTATTCGGAAACAAATCTTAGGGTTTTTGTGTGTTTTTTGGTGGGGTAAGAGGTAGTGATTGTTTAGGGTGGGTTGTTTTTTTATTTGATTTTTTTTTTCTTATTAGTTAAAGGGCATGACTGTAATTAATTTTAACTTCTAAGTAATTATTTGCTTTCTAGCTAAACTCTTGGAAAATTCATCCATAGTAGAAGGGAAAGAACTGTGATATTAATAATGTAATTATGTGGTTTATTATTCACATTTAAGAAAGAAATGTAATTCTCCTTTTAATGCTAAATTTCACCCTAGCTGCAGGGGTGCAGCTCCTGCCTATGTAATGAAAAGTTTAACAGAGGAATCCCTGGGGAGTATGGTTGCAAAATCCCTGTGGTTACTGAATGTTGAATTGGAGCATAGAGGAAGAGGGTATAGGACATCATAAGCCCCGTTAATATATTAACCCTCCTCAAAAAACTAGTTAATTGTAAACCAGAAGAGAAAACATAGATTGCCTGAGATACAGTATGCATTTTGAGGATGAAAAGGTCATTGTAAAAGCGTTTTCTGAACAGCTCTCTTTCCTGTGTCTCCTGGGATTAACTGCTGTATTAAAAACCACAAACAAAAAAGTTGTTTAATTATGTTCTGTTTAGGTTGTCTTCATCATTACAATGTCCCGATTGCCTCCAGCAGTTCATTAAGGAATGCAAACAGTATGCAACTTGTAATTCGTTCTTTTGACCCTGCATATATAAAGCAATGAAAACGGTGGCAAGTAGCTGATTCTGTTCAGTTTTTCATTTTCACCTACAGGACTGTGTCCCTTAATCCCATCCCTATTGCCTGTAGAGAATTCTAGGAGTCCAGGGACCTCCAAGTGCCATTAGAGATAGAATTACAATGAGCCAAGCTCAGTGTGCAATTTCTAAAAATATTTTGCTTAAACTAGTTAACCTGAACTGAACAAGTGTGGGTATGATTAAAATAGAATGGGACCTAATACAAAGTTCAATTTTTTAGAGGTGGGGTTGTAGAAATTTTAGTCTGATGCAAGCTTAGTTATGTCTAATAGGATCTACTTTAGTTTGTTTCCTCAACTAAAGAACAGAGGATGATGCTGCAGTTATATCCAAAGACTTCTACAAGGCAAATTCCACTTTTTTTTGAGGGGAAAAGGTGCGTGTTGGATATAATGGTGCAATATGGTAGAATGACTTCCCAAGACAAATAATATAAGCACTGCTGTTTGAAATAGGTGAATGATGTAGCCTAAAAACTATGGTTGAAAATATGGAGTCTGGAGCAAGTCAGTGTTAAAAGAACAGATGAAGTGGCCAGTTGATATAGGTCTAATTTCTACCATGACTTTATTTTTAAAACTTTTTTTTTTTCTTTTTTTCTGCAGTGTGAAATTACTTTCAGAGATACCATTCAGTTTGGTGCTGGACTCTCTGGTGTTCAGTATTTTCTCTATTTGGGACTCTGTATTTCTGTCATGAGGCAGTTTTACAGTCAAAGGTGCAAATAGGATTAGTTCCTGTAATAACATTTTGAAAAAAGGCCTTCATTGGCAGAAAGCAAGTTTGTGCAAAATGCTGATGACATAAGCAGCATGTTGGATGATGTAGGCTGAAAATGAAGCTGCTAAGAAATCTTCAAGTGAAATGCAGTTGTGTCCGGGAGGAAATAATCTGTGTTAGAAATTTTGCTGTAGCTTGGTGCACAGGCTTGGCAGCCCATACTCCCTCTGCTCTGCATTATCTCATTAACATTATTATTTGGGAGCCAGAGTCAAACTCTTATATTGGGTAACAGTTATGACTACTTGACACAATGTCAGTAAAATGCAATTTTTTTCCATATAATTAGAATTTTGACAGGAAAGAGAGGAAGAGGCAGAAAATGAGAAATTAGTTATTTCCTGTACCTCTGTCATTGCACACATTAAGCTTCACTGCTGCATTTTGTATGATCTCATGGCAGACCCTTCAGAGCAGCATGATCTCTGCCAGATTTAAAGACAGGATGAGTAAAATGAGGAGTGATGAGTTAGAAATGTTGTTGGTTGGAACAGTAGACATTTAGATTTTCTAAATTGCAAGAGGTCCAAGACAGAATACTGTCACTATGGTCTTGCTGGAAATCTTATAAATTTTGAGTAAAACTTTCCTAAATTTTCAGGTACAAAATTTCACTTACTAGGCTGGATCCTCTGTAGAATGAGAGCGAAACTTTTTCTCATCAAAGGGAAGTCAGCAGGAGTAAATTCCAATGAGCATTAGAGCCATAATAAATTAAAGTTTTGTTAGTTAGGGTTTTTTTTCTCTTTCTGAAAGAGCTTATTTTCTCAACGGAAAAGAAAGATTCATCCTCAAAGTCTTTAGTATGGAGCTCAGATTTCAGAGATCAATAATCTCTGCATACAAGCAGACATCTGCACCAGACCTCCATCTGGGACAGATTTTGGTGAGGCTAATGTCCCTAGAATTAAAAAAAGAGTCAAGTTATCCTGTGTCATCTTGGAAGGACACATTCATTAAGAACTAGCATGTCTGCTTATAGAAGTAATCAAATAATAAATAAGGTTTTCAGCAAAGTGAATTTATTCAGCACTACTCACCGCACTATGCAAATTTTCTCATTTGGTTTTTAAAATCAGATTAATTTATTACTTTTTTTCTCTTGTTGCTCTTTCATATGTGTTCCTATCTGTGAACTGCTGTTATGCTTTCCCTGTGTTATTATACATATTGTGATCCCAAGTGAAATCAGAATTCCTACTGAACTACACAGAGGGCAAGCTTGAGCTAAGAAGAGTCTTTGCACTAAAATGTTTGCTATGTATTTGAATAGAAGTGAGCAAGGAAGGAGAAACACAGAGGTGTTTACGAGGTACTTTACAGGGGTCACAAAATAATTAAGTGAAAAAGCAGATTTTTTTTTTCAGCAAAATTTCCTGAGATTGATCCAGTCAGGTGATATTGAACTCAGCAGTGTGAAATCTCTTCCTCTGCCTCAGGTAGAGATCTGCTACAACAAAATAAACTGGCATCGGAGCAGAATACTGACTCATTTAAAATAAAACCAAAATTCTCTCTTTGGTTCCTATGTTCCTCCAGTTTTCCATTTCTTTGTAAGCTTCACATATTGCTTCTACATAAAAAATTTCTCAGTTCAAATTTAAAGTTACAAAATAATTATTATGATACGCTGCTTCTAATTCTTGTCCTGCGCCTCCTGCAATTTAAAGTAATTAGTAATAAACCCATAGTATTACTGCCTTTTTTTTCTTTTTCTTCTAAGATCAGTGAAATTGGTATAAAAGCTTACTTTGTTCTTGCTGTAGTGCTCTGGGAAAAGTTTATACAGAATTACAAGTAATATCATAACACACTTTGTTTTGTGCTCCTCCTCCATGTTTGATGCTAATTTGTTTATTTCATTGGAAGTGGAAATTGAATTTTGATAGTAATTTGGTCAATACTGCATCTTGCTAATGATTCATGGGTTTAAGGGTATGTTCTGCTCTTGGGGCTAATCCTGCAATCAGTATGTGTGAACTTGTCTATTATCTGTTTGTATTGTATTATTCAAACTTAAATGCTGGATCTTATCTGACAATCTAAGCAGAATTCAGCAACTGCAAAATTCATTAATCTCCTCTTCCTAACTCTTGTCACTCAGTCTTAATCTGATAGTGTGATTCACTATCTTCCTCTGACATTTTAAATCTTTGACACCATGCTACATTTAGACAGTGTCATGGCATTTTCTGCAGGTGACAAGAGAATTTTTTTTTTGTCATGTCTGATGTTAACGGACATGTATGGCTAGATAGTGATCAGGTGGACTAGGATGAAGTGAAAAAAAAATATCAGCTGTAAAGGACTGGATCCCATTGGAACTGCTGTTATAGCAGACACAGGAGGTGAAGCTTGAGTTGAAAAGTCCCTGTGGGGATGTAGGTTGTGCCAACCAAAAGCACAACATTTCATCGCTCAGCTGACAGGAGCCCAGACTTTGATCTGTGAAACCAAGCTGCTTTTCTAGTTAGTCACAGTCTCCAGGAAAACATGTGGTTGGACATATGTTGAGAAAAACATCATGCTCCAGATTGCATGAATCCAGACACAGTTTTGTTTGAAATTGCCCCTTCATGTATGAACTTCTCCTAACATACTGATCCTGTCCCTCTGAATACATCAGATCTTGATGAATTATGGATGCAGCTATTCAGGTAATGAGTACATGCTTCTACTACTTAATATTCAAACAACAGTATTCCTTGAATTCTCAGACCATATTCTTCCATAATGATGCGTCAAGAAAATGTAGAAAAAAGTGAAGTTCCATAGATGTTTTGTTTATTTTCAATGACTAGCTGAAAGTTGTCCTTATCATAGTTTCTTATTAAAAAGTTAAATCTATGGTGATGAAAAAAAGATGGGGGAAAAGAAAATCTTCCTTTTGTTTTTCTGGGTTCTTGCAGAGTTTACCAGTAAACTTATTTGTTTTATTACAATAGTAGGAAATATATAATTAATTATTAGTTTTACTATTATTGGTTAAAACTAAAATTAAGAAATGTACACATTTTGAAAAAAAAAAAAGTATATAAAATGAGCTGGGCTGGATGTTTGAAAAAACATCAAGCATATGGTGGCAATTTCTGTCATTGATTAGCCTATAAAACAGGGAACTGTAAAGAAGCATTTATCATCAATTTCAAATGCAGGGACTCTGTATATCTTTTGATGCTCTCATACTAGAACAGTGCTCTCAGAAGTGTCTCCTTGGTACTCCTGAAAGTACTCCATGGAATATTTTGTATCGATTCACCAAGAATTATGCATTTTAAATAACTGTGCTCTCCTCTGGATATGGAGGTTGCTCAAGAATTCTGTGGAATCTGTAAGGTTTAAAATATTTATCTCTCTATGTATATACAGTCTGTGTTTGCATGAGGAATATACTGTAAGAGAAACAATAGTTGATGCATGCTCACACCAACTGGCAACTTAGTTTTTCTAGGTGTTGCTGGAAGTGTTTATGTATGTAAGCTGATGGCACAGCAAAATGTAACTTGTGACTGAAAATGGCTATCTACTGCACCACTGTTAACAAGGGATCTGGAAGCCTCTGTTCCATTTTGGTTACAAAGTTCCATCTTTTTGTCTGTGCATTACGTGTCTAACAAGTTTTACTTCTTTTTGAATTCAATTTAATTCAGTGCTTTCTGTTAGAAAGTGAAGCAAATTAGCAGGTATTTGCACCATAGGTAGTAGAAAGCATCTGCATAGCTCTATGGAAACCCCACAAAGAATTCCTGAAACATCATAGCATCATACTAACATCAGTATGGGATCCAACAGATGTAACTGACAGCTCTATAATTTCACCTTCCAACATAATATTCTTGAAACCTCATAAAAATGCAAAATGAATTCTTGCTAACAGATCTACAATGTTATATGTAGTTATATTTTCCCCACTTACCCATGAGGATTTCTTTTCAAGGAGGATTTAAAAGTGGATGGAAAGATGGTCAAATCACATTTAGTCTTGATAAATGTCACCTAAACAAGGAAAATTATAAATCAGATAGATACATCTCAAGCTGTACTTGGAGATTCTATTTGTTGTCTCAGGATCAGTGATGTGCAAGTCACTGGAAAATGGGCTGGGGAGTGATTCTTATTCAGATAGAAGTGTATTAACCCCACTAATATTTCATAATAGTAGCGTAAGGGGGGAATAATTGACTGTATCTTGTCATGTGGGACTACCTTATAATCTAACCAGAAATCAAACATAATCATATTAATCTATATGAGATGTTTATAAGCTGTCAGAAATTAAGTCATAAGAGAATAATACTAGTTCATAAATCAGTAAATGAGATCAGATAAATAAATCAGTGAGATTTTGTAAATGCATGTGGAGTGCTTTTATTCTCTTCCTTGGCTTGCACTCTCTCTCCTCCCCCCTCTCCCTTTTAGGATTGTTCTTCCATTGGCTGAATGTTTAGAAAGAGGAATATATAAAATGTAGGATTTATGAAAGCTTCTGACATTTATGGTATTTTTGATTAACACTTTTATTAGCGTTGTCTGAAAAATAATTCATTATTTCAGCTTTTCTTTGTACTTCTCTAAAAAGCTGCTATGATCATCAAATAGATCAGGGCATGTAATAAAAGCCATACAGCCAGTAGTAGAACATACTGTCATATAACCATTAAGACTCTTCCAAGAGCCAAAATGTTGGAACTAAAAGTATTTTTAATGACTCGAAATTGCTTGAAGTGCTTTCTGAGAGTTGAAGGGTGCTGATTTATTTATCTAGTGTACTTACCTAAATTAATTTGGATAGAACTACTTTGGTTTTAATCCTCTCACACTGAAATTTATGTTAATATTTTTAGATGCTGCATCATTTTGTCTGAAGGGTAGAGTTAAATAATGCTGGGCTGAATATTGTCATTAAATAGGAAAATGTGAACACACTGGCCAAAAAAGCATTAAGAAGTGCAATCTTACCTGGATTATAGTAATAATTTTTAGGAGTGACCTTGCAGAAAATGCTTAATCTTGGTAGTTCTTCTCTAAATTTTGGTAGTATCTTCTCTTTCTCCTTTTGATTAGTCTTATAGCATTGCAACAGTCAGTAACACAAGTGCATCAGCAGCTATTTTAAGTAATTTTGTACCCTCTCTATGTGAATGAATTTCTTATTTTTCTTTAATATCCTTACTGAGAGGAAGTGTATTAACCTGTTGAGACATATTGTAGATGTTGTAATAAGCAAGTTATAGGCCTGAAATGTTTTAATTTTATTGTTTTTCCTGCTGGTAGAGCTCACTTGGGTTTCTCTGCTCTGCAGCCATTTTTCTTTTTTTAGCCTTATTCTACTTACTGCATTGCTTCTTTCGGGAAATTTGGTAGCCTAGTGTCCAAGCTGCTTCTTCATTAACTATCACTGTGATAAAACTTACCTTCATCAGTGAGAGTAGCTCCTGTCAAGACGTTTTCCTGTTGTACCACATAGCTTTCCCAGAGCAATTTCCCCCAGGTCCCATCTACCTCTTATTTCCTATGTGACTGATAATCCTTTTTCCTTCATTCCTTCTGAGCACTGCCTCATTTCTGCCACACATCTTCATTAGCTACAACTTTGTTGCAGTCATTGTAGTGTTGGAATGTCCTTGACAAACATCTGTCCCTTCACTGAAAGGTTTACCTGCCAGTGGATATGGGCTTTTCTTTGTAGATACACTTGTTTTCCTAGGTCTGGCTCTGGTAAACCAGAGGAACCCACTGATTTATACAGAGATGGAAAATACATTTGTTTCTGGTGACTCTTGATCACTATTTGTCCACTGCCAAACTGTGGCACTCCATTCTCTTGGCAAAAATAGTTGTATTATGCAGCAAATATTGGTTGTCAAAGTCTCTGGGAACTGGAGAAATGACATGTCACAAAAATTTTACCAACACAAACAGTGTTATATTTTTTAATCTTTTTTTCTTTCATGATCGAGAAGGTGCCAGTAGAAATAGATCCCATTTCATTATATTCAGACATAGATATAGGAGTGTAGATAGTAAAAATAGAAGGGTCTGAGAACAGGAAATTCACATCATCATGATTTATTTATTTATTAATCTAGTCTAACTGACTTGTTTTAATTTTACCCTCTTCCAAAATTACAAAAAAAAAAAAAAAAAGTTATTTAAAATATGGGTTTATCTCATCAAGGAAGGAAGAATTAGGCATTTCTTTTCTGATTCATGCACGTAGATTTCTCAACTATTTAGAGGAGAAATAGAAATTAACCTTTTGGGGTTTTTGAAGAATATTAAAAAAAATAAAGTGGAATACTTCACTACCTTATGGGGAAAATTGATTTCGTAAAATGTTTCCAAACAACCAAAATTCAAAGAGATGACATTGTGGAACATGGTATCATTTCAGAAACCTTATGAAAAGCTATATCTTTCCATTTTTATGTTTTCTGTTCTAGCATGTCTCAGGCCAATAAAAACTTAGTTACAATTTCACTTAGAACTGAAGGTTATTAAGGCAGGCTGTGCCTAATTCATTTCTCTGCTTAAATATGTCTGTGATATGCAATTTCTGCCAAAACAGCAGTACCTGGGAACCTGTTTCTAATTGCAGAAAAGAGAGGCGATGCCCCAGAGCTCCAGAAGCACAGTGCTTTATACCTTTCTATGAGCAAGTCGTGAGAGGAGTTACTTTTGAGTTCTGATTTTCTTCATTGGTAAAGTCGAGATTTTGGGGTTTTTTTTTTTAGATCAAGGAAGATAAAGAGCCAATATAAAAAAGCGACCTCTCCTGGGGATGGAAATACCGGTCATTTTTCCTGCAACAGACCTAGTCTTCCAGAGAAAAATGAGACAAGATGGTTAAGAGGTTGGAGAAATATATCCTGCTTACATAAAATTTAACTCACCAGTCTTTTAATCACATACCCTGTAGGAAAATAAAGATTTCCCAGAAAAGCAGTGTATTTTATTAAACTAGCTAGTATATTTCTGAAATAAAGTTCCTTAAAAGATTTTGAAAAGTATTCTTAACAACAGTGCTGAAATTCTAGTTAGAAGGTTAAAGGATATATCCCTGTTGGCAGCATGTGCTGTGTCATCTCATGGGTGCTAGAGGTACTTTACTCTAAAACTCACTGTAAATTATTTCATGGAGAAACCCATAATCTTAAAGTATCAATTTTAGAGCACAGTATCTCTTTTAAAATTGCATGTGCACTAACTGCTTAGGTCTTGGTCTAGGAATTGGTGTTGGCTTCTCATCTCTGCATGGCAGCACACTGCTCTGATAGGTTCCCCAACACAACTGTCTGTGTAGTCATACCCTGAGAGCTGAACTGGCTGAAATGATCTACCTTAAGGATAACTCAGGGAAATAAAAACAGGGTGAGGTTTTCTTAAAATAGGATAATTTCCCTAATTTATTTAACACAGCAGTTGTTCACACAGTTTTGGACAACTCAAGCAAAAGTGTACAGGGAAAGGGTAGAAGTGATAGGGGACTGATGAAGAGGACCAAAAATACTGTAAGCCAGCAGTGCCACTAGCTAGCTGAGAACATCAACCTACATATTCTTTTGCTAGCATGCCTCTCTGTACACAGGAGTTAATTTCTCTCAAACTAATAATTTATGTTAGTTATACTAATCAAACACAGACTAATAGTTTATGACCTGTATTTAACTTGAAGTTTGTAATTTCTCTTTTTAGACAAAAACTGGTCTTGCTTGCCTGCAAGCTGGGGAAGGGAACTGAAACTCAGGTGCAGTAGAGCAAAAGTGTAAGGAATTAAAAAATGGAAATTTATTTGGGTTAATGGCCTTACTTCCATACTATTTGAAGTATTCAGTATATCTGCTGCTCATTATAAGAGCTTTTCCATAAAAGAAAACAAGCTAAAAGGCCTCATAATTGCTGTGCACTGTTACCATAGGTGACCATATAAATTATGGGAAGATACACAACATTTTTGTTTGCATCTGTTTGAGGGGAAGGAAAAAGGGGGAGCTAAAACTCCCAATACAAGAGAAGCAACAGCAAATCTGAAAAACAGTCATTCATTACTCATCCCTTTTCATAAGCACACACAAATTAGGTGTAGCTAAGCTGATGGAATAAAACCTCTGCGAGAAATCTTGGTAATAATACAACACTCTTTTGTTGCTCCAGTTTTATATTTAATGGTTTAGCAGTAATTGGAGTTTGGGGTTTTTGATTTTTCTCTTTTCCACTGAAGATAATAGTTAAGGAAATCTTGATGCTGGCTGTCATGTAACTTCTATGCTTTATTGCTATGAGTGATCTTTTATTTTTATTTTTTTTTCTTGCTATAAACCCTGATCTGGTGTCAT
This sequence comes from Merops nubicus, assembly GCF_000691845.1. Lineage (NCBI taxonomy): Eukaryota > Metazoa > Chordata > Aves > Coraciiformes > Meropidae > Merops > Merops nubicus. The sequence goes on from NW_008599722.1 coordinate 36,505, forward strand.
TTGTTCAGTCCCTTGTGTGTTACTGCCTACAAGGCTGGCAGCAGCACAGACTGTGTTTCTGCAGGAGTTAGCCTGCCAAAGCACAGATCCTCTGTTATTACAGAAATTGGCAGATGGAGGTGCTAATAGCCAGAGACAAGGTTGGAGACAGGGTTCGGCTTACTTTGTAAAAAAAAAAGCCCCTCCAGCTGAAGGTAAGGAGCACAAGCTGGCAGCTCTTTTTGAACAGGAGAAGTGCTCATGCTGCCCAGGCAGCTTCTGTGACTTCAGGGGTACACGTGGGGGGTTTGCCTTGCATCTGCCTTGTGATCACTTGCCAGCAATTTTGTTCCTCTTTGTTCCCATGAGGAATGTTCTCCTTTTTCTACAAAGGCTTCTCCTTTTCCCTTCTCAGGGTATAAGCTGTGATGCTGAGGGGATACAGTTCAGCCTCTGGAGATAGGTCATAGTAAGCATCACTTACTGTTTAACTTTGAACAAACATGACAAACTCCTCTCATGTGACCCAAATCTTTTGTTTAGAGTATAGAAGCAGATATGAGAGCAAAATAAACTAAATATTTACTACTTAATTGAAGGTGAATGCAAGTCCATCTATAATAAGGTATTTCCTTTAATCTCTCATAAAATCCACACTGTTGGATCATTTCTCTTTCCTTGTCATTGCTTTTCAGTTATAGGTTCCTGTTGCCTGAGGGAAGAGGGGACTCAGTTCCTCCATAGGATACAAAGTGACTTGCTTCCAAGTATTCTCAGCAACATGTCCACAGATTAAATTCATCAATAATTCTTTCTTTGTCTCATATTTAGAGCATCGGGTTTTTTTCCACCTTTCAAACTGGCAATGTTTTTTATATATTTGATTTTATTCTGAGTTTAAAAGATATTTGGCATAGTTGTTAAACCTGTTATTGTCCATAATCCCCAAAAATCACTTAACCTGTTCACTTTTAAGAAAAAGTTCACTAGAAAGGAATAGACCTGTTATAACCTGAGTTTATGTGCATTTTTCTCAGCATGCTACCTACTCACTTAACATTCAATACCAAACCCAACTATCAAGTTGCCTGTAAGATCTACAGATATCAGAAACATTTAGAACTTTCTCATGTAAATGCATTTTGAGCTTTCTTAACTACTATATGTTATTTTTTATATATTCTATTAAGCAGATAGTGCACTTGCTTGTTTTAGTAATTGCAGGGTAAAAATCTGTATATAGGAATAAAGGAGAGTTAGGTAGTTAGTGGTTTTTACACAACAGTAACGTATCTTGTTTTGATGCTTCTGTATTGTGTTTTATACATGAATGCTTCAGAAGGAAATGGTCAAGAGCTCTGGATTTTTTTACTCAAGAGATTTTGTGAAAAAGGAAAGATAAAGATCTTAATGCATAAATTTTGTAGAATGACTGATGAAGTTGAAACTTCATTTCAGAAAGCACTGGTCTTTGTTTAACTCTGTATTTTTAGTATCCAGAGTTACTGAACCAGACTTTACTTAATTAATAACTATAGGATGTGAGGCAGTTCCAGTGCTGCTTTTTCTATTAACTTGCAATTTCCTTTAGGAAATGAATAAACTGGGGGGAGGGGGTTGGGGCATGGCTGCTGAGAATAAATGTGGTACCACTGTACATTGCCAAACTCATTTGAATGAGTTAACAAACATGGTTTATAAATCGAGTAAGTTTAATTCCGTAACTCATACAACACCTTCTGTAGAACAAAAGCAGAATTTTTAAGCTGAATACGGATTGAGATTAAGAAAGCCAAGAGATAATTTCTAAATGTTCATTAAAATACTATTCTAATATCAAAATTCAGGTGGTAGCTTATCACTATCAAGACCATATTTATGTAAGATATTAAGACATATTTAAAATATATTTCCCTTTTTTCAATGTAGTCTATATTGCTTCCACTGAAATTGCATTTTGTCACTGAAAGTAACACGCAGAATGCTCCAACTATTAGCAATTTTGTAAGGATTGGGTTAGACCTTAAAAAAATTACCTTCATTTGAAACTGAAAATCTACCATGAAAGTGTAAACTGCTGAAGCCTGTGGCTATTTCCTGAAGGCTGCATTAAAACTAGAGAGACTGAACCTTTCCAGACAATATTAATATTTGATGTTATTTAATGAGTAGTTTAGTTGTGGTTTCGCTCATTAAATTCAGTATACTTATTTTCTAGATATGTGTTTTAAGTGCTGTAATTTCAGGAGGTTATCAGATATTTATACTGAGGTTTTGTATTTAAGTCATTCAATTAATCATAGGGACTCTGAAATATCTTGCTTTCAATTGTTATCCATTAAGAATACCATTGAAGCAGCAATGTTTTGGGTCTGAACACCTCAAACTGTAAAATTTTCCATTTTCTCAAATATTGTAGGACCTACATTTATTGCCATTATTTGTATTTTTAGGTGTATTTGAATAGGAAAGAACTATACTTCTGTTACTACAAAAACACCCATTCAATGTGCACAGTGAATTTTCTACAAGCCTTATTTATTGATATCGTAGGTTAATCATTTATGTGGATACCAGTTAAAACATGTGGGTTTTATTTCATTTAGGCTGTGTACAAGCATCTAGTCATTTGTGTACCTGAAATGATTTCTTGTCCTTGATTTAGCATGTGCTAGTCAGTTCATCTGAGTGTGTCTTGTTATTAAGTTTCTTTATTAAAGTCACCTTTTAATTTCCTGAGTTAATTAAAGACTTCTGTTATTTCTTCAGTCTCCTTAGTTGTGTGATGGCAAATATAGTACCTTCTACTCGTTTGGTTTCTTGTAATTTATCACGCTGTCAATGGAGTTGTTGAACTATTACTTTGCATTTAAGTTTTAGTAATGAATGACTGAAACAAATGATGTTATAATAGCTAACATATATGTGTAAGTGATATTAAAGTATTGTCTTTAATTTGTGCTGAACGTAGGCATTGAATGAAAAGCGATGTTTCATTATTTTGGTCTTTGTCATGGATGCAATACAATGGAGGTGCTGGTTTAGATTTAACTTTGCTTAGTACTAAAGAGCTAACAGTATTTTTTTACACCTATTTTTTGATTTATGTGTTCTGAATTTAATCAGAAATAGCTGAAGAGCAGCCCCCCAGATAATTTTTAGGCTAAACTTAGTATTGCCTAGTCCTGTGCAGGTTTGATTTGCATCTGTTTGTGCCTACAGATGAATGAGCAGTCAAAAACTGACTATCAATGACAGCTGGCAAGAAAAGTTGACTTTAAGTAGTTAAAAGTCATGGTTTCATTGAAAAAATAGAGGCTGAAAGGGGGCCATTTCAGAACTATAATAATGTAAACATCTGAAACAAACCATAAAAAAAATATAAAACCAAACCAACCCAGGAAAAGAGGGTGATTTGTATCTTGGTGTTTAAGACCTTGGACATGAGAGGATGTCCCATCCCTGCTTCTCCATCCTATCTGATCCAAACATTGAAGGCAGCCTTGATTATAGTGTCTTGTCCATGTGTCCTGCCACTAGAATGACAAGTTTCCCCACTGAGGACTGTGCCATACCTTGGCGTACCCTTGTGGGAAAACTGTCTCCAGATATTGGTAAACTTGTGTTCGAGTACCCCTAGTCAATGGGAAATCAGATCTGGGATTTACACATCCTGGATGTGTATATCAGCTTAAAGATTGTTATGCAAACGGCATGTGATATATAAATTTATTAACATGAGGTAACATATATTTTTAATAAGTCAAGACCCCTGCATGGGGTTTGGATGGTGATGAGATGCTCCTCCTTAGAGACTCCAATTTCAGTGGAATATAGGTAGTAACTAAACACTTAGTTCCAAACGAGGACCTCTTCTCTGCATGGAGACAGCTTAAGATCAGAATAGTTTCTGACTAAGATGGAGGAGCTTTCTGAGTTGATGAACCCTTCAAGGTAAATCAGCAATGAAATGCAGGCAAGGAAATTTTGTTGATTAAATTACAGGTCTATATTCTGATGGAATTTGAGGCATGGGGAACCATGGTAGATCTCATCCCTGTAAGAGAAGTCTCACATCCCCTAAGAAAGTGCCTCGATGAACATGCTCTATATTAGCATCTTACAGATGATCTGTCACACTTGGAAGGAATTAAATAAATAATCAACAGTCAGTTTGACCATCATATGGTGGTATGGCACATGTCTAGGCTTTTGCAAACAAAGCAAGCCCTTTACCCTTATTTCTCACATTCTTGGTGGAAGTTTTTGTACAATTATTTTGCCTTGTCTCTACTCTCTCGCCCCATTCTCCAGGTAAAATTAATTCTTTTAATAGGAAAAATTTTGTAATTTTTATTTTACTTGCCACACTACATACTTGTGATAATCTGCTTCCACATGCAAATTAACCGAGTGGAAGAAAACCTATCTGATTTGTGTTTCAGTAGGTATCGCCACGGGATTTAATGTAGGGACAGGAAATCTACATGCAAGGCGAGAAATTACTTTCAGCATTTGGAAATAATAAACCTGGCATATCTAAAAGAATACCTTCATGTGCTTTCATGCCTTCAAACCTTTCTGCTGCCCAGACCAATATAATATGCAAGTCTTAAACCTGTAAAGCACTTCACCAAGGGCTTATTTGTAATCAGTGTCCTTTTTCTTACAGGTTATCGCACTAGTACAACATCAAGTGGTCGAGTGATGTTAAGTTCAATGTGGCAGATACAGTTCAATCACTTGTTTCAATTTGGGAAGCTGGAATTAGGTTGTAATTAGCTGCATCAGTTCACTCTGTTTTCTTACTCTGACCTGACCACTATGGCAGAACATGAATTGCATGGCTGCAGCTTTTAGAATGAGCTGTCTGCCAACTCTTTAATATTGATCATGAATAATTTTAAAAGTATATCCTAAAGATTTAAAAGCTATACCCTGTGAAGAAACTGAAAGGTCTATAGATAGTTTAGAGACTTTATGAATCATCATTTAAAATTTCATATTTGGTGTTTAATATACTGAAAACACTTCTTTAATGAAATAATAACCTGTGATTTATTGCTAAATGTTTCACAGCAAATACTCAACTAATGAATATATAGTTGTATTCCCATACATCAAACAAATTTCATTTTATGAAGAACGTATGAGGCTTGGAGATAGTGTGATACAGCTTCTTAAACTTCAGGATATTTGGAATTTTTAAAGAAAACCAGCTATAGAAAAAAGAAACAAAAATAAAAAAAAACCAAAACCCATAATCTTCTAGAGTTATTTCTTCAAATTTTCTTCAAAAAAAAGTGAGCATGTAAAAATCTCACTCTACTCATTGCATGTTGCAGAGATGTTGATGGCATCAGCTGTCTGTGCATACTGGAAGTTGCAGAACATTGGTATCATCCAAAAAAAAAAAAAAAACCCAACTATATATATGCTATAAAAACTCCCTCTTATTTATCAAATGCAGCTCAGACAGTAAAAATGGCCCCTTCTAGATGAAATTATAATCTCAGAAAATTTTACAGTCCAGTTTACTCATTTTCAGTATTATATGGTTGAGGTGATGGAAGCTAAGGCACAAGTTTTAAATCTGAAGTATATAAAAATCTAGTATAAGAGGAAAAATTTCACATTTCTTCTCTAAATTACTCTTTTCTGAAATGTATAATGTATTTAGAGTGCGTAATTGTGTGATGTCAGTGTTATGCCTCCATCAGCATGACTTGCATAAGCTCTGACATTCAAGAATAATGTGACCTTCCTAAAGAGATATTCATTGAAAGTTTTCATCTTCTGTGTGTGTGTGAGCATGAGTTTGGGAGGACTGCATTACTCATAAATGAGCAATATATGAGTTATATAGATCACACCAAGCAACCAACAATAAAAGCTCTGTACATCACATTGCGATGCATTATGCATATGCCACATGTTTCACAACAGAATAAAATAGAAATTAAAAACTGTGGTATGGGTTTAATTCTCATATTCTTACATTATAAAGCTAATTCCATCATTTCTATCAGTCTAACTTTGACGTCCTGAAGCAGGTGCTATGTATCTCAGTGGAAAGCTATGGTTCTCCCAGCTTAGGTTATCTAACCCTTCAATTTCCAGCTCCTAGGATCACCAGATAACAGGTCCAAAACTGCTTAGTGAAGCTAAATGTAATATCAGACATATATATCATGAGCTTTTAGATGAATTCCAGATCTTAATGGAAAAGTGCCTTGGTATTTTGAGTTAGGAACAACTATTAATGTATTTAGATATTTTTAGAGTCAGACTACATCTCCGAAAGAATAGAAGAGTTCTTTTTTTTCTTTTATGTATGAAACAGGTGAACAGAGGTGTACAATGGATTATGTCTGACACAGTAGGTATGGTAATGGTCTGTGTGGGTTACAAGAGAGCAGATTTAATCATTTGCATGCACATGGTACTGGAAAGGAGAGAGTGGTAGGTGCCATATTTAGGAACCCTGGCAATGTGCTTTTAGATGTTTGGATGAGTTTACTTTCAGAACAATCTGAAAAATTGTGAAAAGATGTCTCATGTTGTACAATCTGTTGCAATCAATATGAAATAGATGTGCTATAACAAAACTGGATTTTGAGGGAGAAAACTGAGTCAAAGAAAAGCAGAACTGCAGAAAAAGGAAGATGAAAGTCCTCAGGTTAGATCTCTGATTTGTGGTTCCGCTTTTCCCCTTCATAGATTTTTTTTGCCCCCCTCCCCGCCTTTGGTGATTAACAAGTTAATTTTATTTCTTCATTTTCTTTCCAACTCCTAATCATCCAGCTCAACTCCTAAAGACTATACAGTAGGGATCTAATTACGTACAAGTGCTGTCCAGAAAACTGTTCTAACAATTGGAGAATTAAAAGACAAATTAAAGTGCTTTGAATGTAAGACTCATAATGATCCCTTGCTGAAATATTGATGTGAGGCATAAAATATTATCACTAAGCTAAAATGTGTATATCTGCCTCAAAATTTGTCTATTCCAAGTTATGTGGATTCTGTAATTTTCTGCTCGCATGACTTGCTGTGTCAAAGCAGTCATGTCCATGTACATGTTTTGTGCCTGTGGTGCAGTATTTGTGGTCATTGCACAAAGTCTTCTCTAGTGTGGATTAACAGGAATGTAATATCTGTAATTTTCAATAGTTATAGTAAGGTACTGAACAGGATAGGAAAGGATGAGAAATAGGTGTGATGGTAGAACTGGAAGTACCTCAGAGTCACTGTAATCCCTTTTGTGTGATTGAGTGGCACCCTTGACCTGCTTCTGTGTGGTAAAAATGAGCAATGCCCACTGACACACATCGGTAAGTTATTTGCTTGTAGGACTGGAGCAGATAGTTTCCTTTTGTGTTAGAAATTGCTCTTAAGTATAGACAATAAGTTTTTGCCTGTCTCTTCCTCATGGCTGTGAGCAGCCCATAAGAAAGGAGCCAGAGGCTGTGCATCAAGTCTTTGTGAGCGTATGTGCTCTGTAACAGCAGGCTGAGAATGGGATATATATGTATGTGTGTGAATACATAGTGCCTTAAGTATATAGTGGCATGCATGTTAGAATAAAAAGAGAGATCCTCATTGCATTGGCATGCTCAAATGGGCATGTTCCCAGGAGGTGGTGAGAGATGAGATTTATGAGGCAGGTTGTTAACCTGTTTGACGCTGTTCAGAAACTCCTGTGGTCTCTGCAGAGCGTACAAAGTGCTGCAGTGTAGAATTAGGTAGGCAGTAGCTTTGAAAACAATATTAAAGGAAACTAACTGATAAGTTTCTTGATTAAAAATACAACAATATGAGAGAATTTTCTAGCAGGTGACCATTGGTGTTCTGGAAGACCAGTAGCTTTGCAAATGCTCAGAATAACGTGTTTTTCTCTTTGGGGAAATAATATCGTTTTTATCTGAGGAAGTAATTTTATTTTTAAAGACTGTCTCGCTATTACTTTCATAATAGGGATGTATGATCTTCATTATCCTCACTCCTTATAGCTATGCAATAGAGAACTCTTAGTATTGCTAAAACACCAGATACTTCATGGGAGCAATAGACACCTGCAATTTTTGATACTTTCTCATAATAACAATGACTCAATTAGAGAAAATCCAGTCATCCGCAATCTAGATTGTGAGTCACTTGTCTTTTTCCAATTACTTTCTGTACATTGAAAGAAGTCAAATACCTACGGCAGGGCAGAGTGGTAGCATAAGGCCCTTACTAGCCTTTGCTAGCTCACAATAAATGGCTGAACCCTGAACACAGGTTTGTTTACAGATGCTTAATTAGAGACCTAACTGAATCTTTTAGAAGGACAGATGCGAATTGATTAACATCTATATCATCTACATGAGCAGCCATTAATAAGAAGCCCTTACAAGAAAAAATAAAGTGATATATCCAATTAACACATTCAGCTTGCTCAGCAGTTCAGTGAAAATTAGGAAACTCTAATGGCCAAAACCAGGCAAACCGAAGAAAAATTACAACTATACAGAGGCCTTCAATGTGGACATGAAAAGTTATTTTAAATAAAAAAGTAAAAAAAAAAACAAAGAACAAAACCTCAATAATATAAAGATCAACTGGATGAAATGTTAATCTCCCAAATTAAATATGTCATTGTGTATGTGTTCAGATACTTTCCGTAACTGAAGGTTACACAAAGATAATTTTTTTCTTAAATGGAGAAAAATATCCATCTATGTTTTAAGTTATAATGCTTATGGTAAATTCAAAGAAGTTTGAATAAGGACAAAACCAATTGGAATGTGAAGGGCAAAGATTGCTTGAGCAAAGTGTGTTAGCTGATAAACAGACCAAAAAAGATAGTGTTTGGAATTGCAAATTTCAACACTAGGTGATTCTGCAAAAACAAGGACTTTACAACAATCAGAACTGGAAGTCATCCAGAAATGTCACAGCAGACAAATCAGGGACAAGGGAATTGGAAAGAGTAGAAACCATTCTGGCAATTTATGATCAAAGAGAACTAAAAGACACCTATGAAATTCTTAAATATATTGATGGCTCTAGAACCTCTTAGCACAACTCATTTCAATAGACATTTGGGGAATTATGAGAAACTGCTCTGTCTGGGACTGAGGAAGTTTTCAAAAGGATTTCTTTTTCAAGGTCTTTGACATAGTTTTTATTATATTTCCATTTTTGCTTCAACATAAGATTCCAGAGATAGCACAGTTAGAAATAATGCATAGTCTATCTGCATGTATGTAATAAATCCATATGTTTTGTGTGTGTATGTTTCTGGGGTTTTTTGGGGTTTTTTTTGTTGTTGGTTTTTTTTTTTTTTTTTTTAACATTACCTGTTTTCTTTACATGGAATACAGCAGGAAAAGGCTAAGAAGAATTAAACAAACAAAAGCCCTTAGAAATGTTGTGCTGCTACACAGAAAGAGGGATGGGTTTGGCTTGCTATAGGCAGGTACTGAAGGTTGCCCTGAGTCAATGTATCTGTAAATGGCAACTTGCTCAATTAAGCTGCGAGGCAGGTGGCAGTGAGATTTGTAATTCCTCAGGGGCTTCTCTCCAGAGCACCTGGCACACATGGTGGGCCCGGCTACCTATCCATCTCCCTCCATGGAGAAAGCATGACCTACTTCAGACATACAAAATCTTAAGATGTTCTCAGCATAGTGCACAGGTAACTGGCATTTAAAAGACAGCTTATACATTCTCTGAACCCTTAACCTTCCTGTAACTACAGCAGTTAACTACAGCCCTTTCCTCTCTGGATGCTGGTCCATCAGGACATGTGCCATGCCTTAATTGCATTCTTTGTATTCAGTCCCACACAATCACTTCCAAATTGTAATTCTGTCTTTATAAAAAATGCCTGCCTTTGTCTGTGATGTCTTGATTTGTCTGTGACCTGTTTTCACAATATCCTTTGTCACACATTTCTCACACATAAAATGTTTTATAGATTTCTTTTTTTAAAAATTTCTTTTATTATTGTCATCAGCATCCTGCTGCAGATAGCACAAATCACCACAACTAAAACTTTTTAACCAGCTTCTTAGTTGTGCTCTTTTGTTAATACTTTCTCCACTATGGCAGTATTGTGTGTTTAAATAGATACCAGTGGCACATATAGTTCCATACTTCTGTATATTTTTATGGAAATCTAATTGTCCTCTGATTGTATCACTGCAGATTTAAACAGACTTGTTTTACAATAATGAAAGGCAGGAATCCTCGATGTTACCTGAGTCAAGGCCAAATTTAAGTTACAATGTAAGCCTTGGATAGAACCGGTATTAGGAAAAAAATATTAATTTCCCACATCTCAAAGATAGCTGAGAAGCTTCTGAGAGTCTTGGGCAAAACTGTCCTGCCTGAACAGAAAACAATATAGAAAGATAAAGAAGATTATGAGCACGTGACAATAAGTTGAGAATGCAAACAGCTTTGGAATTTCAATTACATTAGTCCGAAGTTGTTGCTACACCTGTCTTGAACATCTCCATATTTTTAAATATTAGTAGCATTTTATCCTTTTGAAGGATTTATCTGTGAAAAGAGACAGAAAGGTCTCACAGAAGAATATTTCCAATATCCATATGATGCCGTCATTCTTTAATAACATTCCTTCTAATTTCCTTGCATAGCCTTAAATAGTGTTCCTTTCCAAGTGTTATAATAACAAGCCAGCTTTCACCTGTTCAATTTCAAATGGAAGTTTGCTCTGTTATCTATGAGTAGTTTAACTGTAGCAAGAGAGAGAGGTAGTTAAAATACCAGGCACAGGCTGAGCTGAAGGGATTTCACCTGCCCCTTCCCACCAGTACAGGCTGTGGTGTTTTGAGGTCACCTGGCAGTGATGGTTGTGACCTGCTGCAGCCCTGGGGATGTGCCCAGGGCCAGGGATAACACATTGCTGAAGTTCCACTGACTTCATTGGAACCGGGATTCAAATTTTTACTCTTCTTCTAGTATGATTAACAAAGCAGTAAGTCTGAAACTTCTGGTTATGATATGACAGGCAGTTGAATGATGCTTTCCGAGTGATGCGTGAGCTTCACGAAGCCTACTAAGAATGAGGAATGGTTTAATTGCTAAAGAGGCTGAGGCTGGCATTTAGTAACCACTGCTGGTTTTGTGCTGTTGATCTAACCACAGGGATTAGCAGTGGGTTCCTGTTTTTTCGCTGTTGCTGAACAGGGAAAGACTGATTTTGAGTGGCTGCCCACAGGAGGGGGGAAATGAAGCAGACAGGAGTTTAGTGCTGAATGAGTACAGTGTGTGTCATTTTATGGATGGCTGGTATTGTCATACACTGTCTTTTAAGACCTATAGAAATCCTGTCTTGTAGTTACTATGAGAAAGCAAATAACCAGAAAGAAAATCTGCATGGTTGATAACTTACAGTGGGGTGCAGCGTAATGCAGAGCACTGTAGTTACAGCACAGGCTAATAAAGAAGTGCTTGTTTGGAACACTTTACAAAGCTTGGTTTCCATAGTAACAATCATCATGAATACTTTCAGCTTCAGAAATAACATCTGCTCCATGACTGATCTCAAATCTCAACCCTTGTTTAAGTAAATAAGATCCTGCACCTTCTGCTTATTGTATTAGTCAGTGGTGTTTCATATGGGGCACCATGCAAAGAGCACCCTAAAATGCTCTAGGGTTGGTGCTGGGAAAGGGTGGCAAAAGGGAATAGGAATAAAGAGAAAATGGTGAAATTAAATATTTGCCTCATTAGCCTAATAGTAGTCACTGCTAAAGTAAACTAGTTTTTACATATAGTACACAAGTAAATATGTTATACCATTCTGTTGGCTGAAGTACAGGACAAACACTGTTTTTTCTCTTGGTAGTGGATAAAATTTTATGTGTAAAATTAGAAGATAAATCATTTTGTTAGGTATAAAAAATATATGAGATGGAGTACAAAGTTTCATAAAATTCAAGGATTTGAAACAGACTCAATGAAAAGTTCACAAATTTGAATTTTCAGGAAACTTTAAAAAAATGGTCAATCTGCTGTGAAAATGGTGTGCCTTTTGCAGAAAAGATGTTTCAAGCATCATTGCTGCTGCTAAATTCTACAATGTAAATCAGAAAACTAAAAGAACAAGTTTTTGTACTTCCATGCAATAAGGATGAGGATTATAGAATTGTAATTATGTGAATAATGTTTTTGTTGCTGGTGACTGTGTACCACCCTACTAAAGAAAATAATAAAAATACAAAGTAGTTAGAAGTTCTTACTTTGCCCTAGAAAACTCATATGGAACAGGAGTGTAAATTGAGCTGGACTGTGTTTCCATACTACTCATTTTCAGCTGGCAGTACTCATGGGGCTAAGCAGGCTTGGAATATGGTACTTTCTAAAAAAATAACCATTACTTTCAACGTAAGTGGAATAAGTAAGTAAGATTCAGCAAATCCAAGCTCAGCAACTACTTTCTGGTAGATCTTTGTTGGTTTAGTAAAAATGATATGGATTTTTATAATATTTTAAAGGAACAGACTGTTTTCCCTATTTTGTTATATTAAAAATAAACCTGCCTCCTCTTGGACAAAAATTATTCCGTCAGTTACGTTAAGCTAACGTGAGTAACATGCATAAATAGTTTAATTCATGTGAGTAATCCTGTTTGCTTTAATGCAACAGCTTCTCCAAGCACTAATTCTCAAGTGTCTAATTATTTGTCAGATTAGATATTGTAAGTTTTATTTCTTGTGTATTTACAGTGAAGTTCCTAATATTTTTGTGACCCCTCTAAGTACTAACAATCTTGATGGGGAGCATCTTGGAAAGCAGCGTTAAATGATACTACTTGAGTTTGAGCAGGATTTTTCAAGGATATCATTAAGAAATAAATATTATAGCAGTAGACGTGCAGCTGGTATAAATCAGCACAGTTCTGCTGTTACTCCAGTGTTGTGCTGATTTAGGTAGCTGAAGATTATCTCACAGATCTTTGATATTTGAATTAATTAATGAGATTCAAGTGAAAAAACTGTACCAAATTGTGCTTTCAAATTGGTGTATGGGCCAGAGAAGGCGATGGGAGGTCCTCAAGAGAGGAAAGTGAGAGATGCATCTTGCAACTCCTTTAAAAAGTTCTGGTTTGTGCTTTCTCAAGACTGCCAGCCTGCCCTCTCCCTTTCCACTCCATTGGCAGCAGCTACTTCCAAAAGTGCTAGTCCATTCAACACTGGCTGTTGCTACTACTGTACAATATAGCAAAGGTAGGTTTCTTTCACATCCCTTTTCCTTGGGATAGAGAAGCCTTTTATGGTTGTTTCTTCCTGCTGGTGGAGCAGCTATGATCTGATCCATACTATCCTCACACAGGCACTGGGATGAAAACTTTTGCAGACTTATAAATCTTGAATAGTGGGATAATTTGTTTGAGAATGTTTTTGGGTGTGGTGTACACATCTTACAGTTGTCCTTGGACCATAGCAAGGATAATCAGAATAAAAGCTATGTCATGCTTTCAGACATTTGGTTTGTGTCTTCCCTACATTCAGGAGGCTGTGATTTTTTAAAGTTGCCATGATAGAAAGTAATTTGTTATTCTGGTGCCATTAGCATTTTTTCCTGCATTAAGAATATTGCCAAGTTTGCACTTTAATCCCTTCTGCTGACAGCTAGCTTTCACACTGTGTCTTGATTTAATTCTTTTTTTTTATTATTATTATTACAATTCCAGGTATAAATGTTTTAATTTCTCATTCACCAAGCATCCTGCATGTGGCCAGGAGGTTACAAAAGAACATTAAAAGACATTGCTGAAGAAAAGTTCACTAAAAGTGTATTTTGGATGACATATGGTGTACTATAATTGCTTCCCAGTTTTGCAAGAAACGCAAAATACAGCAAAATAGTTTCAGGACACTTGCCTTTCCTAACCCTCAAATCAGGCATAGATCTCCTATGAAATAATCAAATTGAAGCTTTAATGACTCTGTGATGCTGCACAGCTACAGTGATAAGAGCTCTGTGGTCACAAAAGGTACCTGCTAGTCAGAACTTTAGACTTCTGAGTTTCATTGTCACCATGACATTAAAATTTTATAATCTGCCTTGAGGAAAGGACAGTCCAAGTTTATATACCTCATGGACATTTCACAAATCTGTAGTTGACTCAGTTTGCTTCTTCCCAATGAAAGTAACCAGTGCTGTGCTCATCCTTAGGTCAGCATTGCCCTACCTCCCACCATACCCGTTCTTGTTAGCCTGCAGGTTAGGTAGAATTTGAACTGTACGTAGTACATCACCTCTCCCACCCTGAAAAGTTGTTAGTGGCTCTTGAGGAGCCATGTCCTCTTCTGCCAGGAAGTCTGGGGTAAAGTTAACTCGCTGTGATACATGGAGTGACGATCTGGTCTTGAGTGAACAGCCTAAGTTCAAACAGTGTTGGACTGTCAGCAATTTGTCACCAGAGAAATGTGAGTTTTTCACAGACGTGCCCTTCAGATTGAGTTGTGAAGGAATAACAAAATTCCCCATTTCTTCTTTCTAGTCCTTGGAGATCCAACAGATATACCCATCTGAAAACAAATACCCATTAGCATCACTTCACTGCACACCACTTTGACTTAGAGAGTTGAAATGGCAGTAGAAAGAATTTACAGGAAAGTATCTGGGGATACATGATGCTTGGTATATGCCACAAACACAGGGTCTCAGGTGCTTTTCCCAACAGCATCTATCTTGCTGCTGCCAAGATAAATTTCTTTTCACAAACTGGATGCAAGCATTGCCAGCCTTTAATCAGACTCATACAGCTTAATAGGGGAATGTTCTGGAGGCTCTTGGGGATACGTGTGACAGTAATTCAGTACAACTGCTACACATACCATCCATTGTAAATTATGTTTAATATTTTCCAGATTAACCTGAAATTACTTGTATTAGCGGGCAAGGTGTAAAAGCAAAATAAAATCAAGCTGATTTAACAGTATGAAGAGATAAGAAACTGCATATATGGACACACAGAGAAAAGTGCAATGTGCCTTGCAGCTACCTGATATTTTGATTAAACCTCAATGTCTTGTGTTCTGTTCAGCCACTTGTGAAAGTCAAGAAAACTGCAGAATGGTTCACACTGCTGTCACCGTTCAGAAAGAGCAAGCTCGAGGCAGCAAGATGAAAGCTGAATAGGCAAACCTGGCTAGGAGTTATTTCTGGAAACCCCATTGACAATAAATGTCTGCAGGTGTTTCTCATAGCTTTGTCTTAATAAATCAGTTTTAATCAGAATATCAATTCATAACACTTTCACTAATGAAATGCAATATGACATAGTATTAGGTTTTGAAACAAAGTCTCTTACTAGATTAGCTGAGAGTAACTGCAAATAAATATAGTTCTTACAATAAAAATAGAGCTCTACTGAGCATAAACACTTTCAGGTTAATACATAAATTTAATGTCAGTACATAACCTTTGATATCTAACAACATTCTACTCATAAAATACTGCAACAAAGAATGCAGCCTATCACTGCATATTGATATAGTTGAGATAAAGAGGTAGGACAATAAATTGAAGGATAACAATACAGTTTGCTCACTGGGACCATAATCACATTTTGGGTAGTCATAACGTCTTCTTTTTATTGTTAATCAACATGATTTTTCTTATGGAAAATAATGTACCAATACGTTATAAGTTTTCCATTGCTCTTTTGAAACAAGGAAATTAATGGGTATTTATATTCTACAAAAACAATAGGGCGAAATTTCTCTGGAACAATAATTCACAATTTAAAAATATCTCTAATAAGAAATGTTAGTATAAATTTCATCAGGTTGCATTTTATTATCAATAAGGCTGTTGATCTCAGTTCTGTTAGATGCTTTAGAAGTTTTAAGGGAACACTGGTTCATTCTGAAGGTCAGGGAGAGTTGGTAGAGTCCTCTGAAACAGTAGGTCCTGGCTGGATGACTCAGTCACAGAAGAAATGCAGTTACATCAAGTTTCTTTCAGTATAGCTGAAGGAATTGTAAGATAATCTAAAATGTTCTCCAACTTCTGCTGCTGTAGGTAACATGGTTATTGACAAATGCCCATAGAGAAAATCAGGTGGTCATATGGTTTGCTACAGGTGGGAGTCTCCAATCTTCTCTTGGCAGGAGAGCTGAACTAGAGACATTAGGAGTTTCTCCAGCAAAATGGCCAGAAAAGCTCCCACCAAATGACATGAATGGAAAGCTTTGAATTTAAGAGAATGAATTTTCTTTTCCTCCTGTGCACTGCTGGAAAGTCTGCCTTTACTGGAATGAAAACCGTAAGAGCAATCACAGCATTTTACTCAGCATCTCTAATTAAAGGTCAGCATATTGCACCTCAAACAAGTGTTTAGTAAAAGTGGAACAGAAAAACCAGGATTAATCCACTTTCCATGAAGAACAAAAGTATCTCTGCTTTCAGCTGTGTTTTTAAAGAAAGTTGCCACAAATGTATTGTAAAAATCTGTTACGGTAAGCATGTTTTGAAAACAGCTACGTATACTGAGCTCTACATCCAGGGCAGCTGCAGGAATGACAGTGAATCCAGATTGGATGTGGGAAAGACCAGGATGTGCCTCTGCTGGTAGAGGAGACCTTCTGATATTGGGATATTTTTTAGTATTGAAATTAAGATTAATAGGGGTTTGAGACTTCTGAGTTTGCATGTAGGTATCTAAATTTGACCAAAATCTAGCTTAGGTATTTAGGTGCTTTTCTGAATCTGAGAGCTGCTTATCACAAATAAATTAAGAAAGTCAGAAAATAACCAAAGAATTCAGGAAAAGAATCTGAAGCTGAGAAAAAAAAAAAAAAAAGATGAAGCTATGATTGCTTGTAATGTAGCAGTCTAAATTTTACATCTCCTCCTTTTCCATATTCCTTTACCTCTTCAGAGGACACAGTCTTTTTTCTCTTCTTCCACCTGAAATCTTGCCTGCTGAA
>NW_008599722.1:53475-72989 GCF_000691845.1 Merops nubicus
CAGCCACAACAGATTTGGTTGTTTATTTGCCAAGCCATCAAGCTTAGTTTATGTGGAATTCACCGGAGTAATTCTGTTTTAATAGCATGATTAAAAACTGTATTTAAATGTACATCATTTATTACTAAAACAAAAGTATAAGTCAAGCTGTTTTTTAAGAAGCAGATGAAGTTTTATTTATAATGATTTCTTGTAAGTAGTATTAAGACCGTTTTAGTTAGGAAACATTACAGTGATTAATGCATAGTTGTTTGCATTTTAATACTTGATTTATATATCAGATCTGTATTTGTGCACACTGTCAAACTTTATTCTGTTCTTGTCAAAATACTTATTACTGCTGACAGGTGTAGCATGCTCACATTAATCCTTAATTCCTTGATTCAATTTTCTAATTGCTTTTTTGGCATGAGTTTGAAGCCATTTAGTCTTACGTGATCTATTTGTCTTATGGTATAATAATGCACTTTTAAAATTTGGAGGCACATTCTAAGGAATGCTGAACAGAAAGTGTATATATAGATATTACTTAGTACTGAAAATCAAAAGTTTCACAGCACTTCTGTGAGACACCACTTCTTGGAATATAGAGAGAGATCCAAAACACTTTATGATTTTCATCTTCCCATATTTACAGTCTTAGTTTAACTGATAGATAGTAAGTGATGGCAAAGTTTCAGTGTGTCTTCCCCAAAGAGATCCATGAATGAACATCACCTTAGTCATCGCTGTGTTCTGCTCTTCTCACATCTTTATGTCGCTGCCTTCTGTTGCCCATCCTGCCCACCAAGAGTGACAGAATCACTGCCCAGCTTCCTCTTGGTCTGGACTTCTAGAACTACTTATGGTATTCCTAAACAGCCCAATAGCACAATACAAGATTTATTGGGTTTTTCAATACCTAAATAATATTACCTCCGCCACCCCTGTTTTGTTACTTTCTTGTTATTACAAAGCAGATGTGCTAAGTTACTTTGAAATATTTTAGATACAGGTATGAATAGGGCATACACTGACGTGTTTTTATGCCAGTAATGGTGGGATTGTCATCTGTCTTTTGTATAAGAACAAAAAATATCCTGTCAGAATTTATTTCTTATAGAAACAGAGATTAAGGGTGTTCAAAGAATCTTCCCAAAACTCAGTAATTCCTCACAACATCACACAGGCAGATGGAGTTTAGCTAGGTCTATGTAGGATTTTCAGAAAAAAAAAAAAAGTCTAGAGAGTGGAGAACTGTTTCTTTGATAAAAATCTAGGACCCCAGGAAGATGGCTTCTGATGCTTGTTTTCTTTGAATAAATATATGACTACACATTTAAGTTGTGGATAAAACTGTATCTTTTTTTCTTTTAATTCTGTTTTATTCCCTATCCTCTCCACTTATGTCTTTTTTCTACATCTACTGACTCACTTTTCTCAATAATAATATATGCTCTTTCACCCTTTATTCCTTCATGATTTTCTTTGCCTTCCTTTTTCACCTTCCCAACTGACATACCTCTTTCTGTCACAGTTTGTGTAAAAAGGAATATAAGAGTAAAAGGTTGTTAAATAAAGAAGTGTTTGTTTATTCTGTCTCCCACTGATAAAGTTTTATTAATTTTGTTCTTGTCATTTGTGCTTTTTGGCAAAAGCGTAAGTCACTTTCTGTACAGGGGGGAAAAAAAGATAATTCTAGCAAGTAAATCATGGTAGCTAAGTGCTTTGGGCAAACAAACATGTACCTTATCTCTTCCAAAAAACCCGTGGAAAATGCATGATAAATGGCACATTTCAGAGAACATGTTATGTCACTGTGAAATAACTTTGATTCATGGTTATGTATTTATCTTTAAACAACTGTCAAACCTCAGGGTATCTAAATTATTATCATTTGCTCTGTGCTTCCGTGGTTTTTCACTAGCAAATCTGAATGATGTGAAGTAAGATAAGAGATCTGCTTTTTCAGTCATAATGCTATATAAAGAACAAATAAGTACAAACACAAAATTCTTAATGTATTCGATTTTGGGATTAAGTCCTCTGGAAACTATTCATCAGAAATAATTTCTTCCAATGGTGTTTTGAAAAACATTAGTATAAACTTCAAACAGAAAAAGACAGGGCCTGTTCATGAAATATTTTATATTACACAGAAATAGAAAATATAATTTTGATTTATTAGAAAGTAATTATTCACCAGATTAAAAGGCATAATGGTAACTTTATTCCTTTCAGTTGTGTGTCTGCATAAACTGTATTCCAAATTTTAAACTGAAGATTTAATTTTGTCTGCCTTTCAAATAGACAGGAATTGTGTTGTTTGATTTGCCTTTGCGACAGATCAGGAAAGCAATCTTAAATGCTCTATTATTTGCGTTGGTAATACCAACTATTTTAATCATAAATGCTGTATAAGGCTTCAGGTACCGTTGTTTTGGTATATAGCGGAAGATGGTCCATGAGGCCCCATGCAAAGGTAGTTATTGGTAAACTCTGTTTATCATAGGAGTGAGTGCACAGGAGTCACTGACTAACCACAAGCCCAATTTATGGCACTATGACCACGGACATGAAGAGTATCTGGTCTGCTCCATTCACAGCTCCTGCTGCAGGAACTTGCCCAGAGCTGCGAAGTCTGGTTTGCATTGGAGATGCAGGAGTAGGGCCAATGCAGGATGAAGCACCAGCTCAAAGTGTGATGAACTTAACTGGCACGGAGGTGCATCTCTGGGTGGATGGTTGGGGAAGAGAGATTTAGGTGGAAGCACAGGAATGAAGGGGAACATACTTAGGTCCAAGCAGAAGTATAATACCAGTGTGTGACAGTAGGGAAACCTTAGGTTTTGACAACTGAAAGAGCAACAGGTAGGAGTAAATGAAAGTGTGTAATAGTGGGAGAAGTAAGCAGAAAGGTACACCATACTGCTGCCAGTGCTGCGTTGTGTTCTCCTATGGCTACGCTTGTCTGATTGAATTTAAACAGCCCAGGGCATAGACCAGCTGCTAATCTGAATGATGCCATCAAGACCCTTTATTAAATGTTTTGATCAGAAGAATTACTGGAATTTTTGTGTAAGAAAACTTTTCTACACCATTTCTTTTCCAGCAATCCACTTGTACTAATTTTGTGCATGTGTAGTCAATGCTGCTAATATTATGAACGTTCTTATTTTGTTGTTTTTCTGCATTGCTTTTAGTATAGAATCATATCATCCAGCACTGCCTGTGTAAATGTTTTGCTAATAGATCCATGGAAGTTAACAGATACACAGCAGCTTACACAAGTTCAGAATGCTATAAATCCAGTGCACTCAGATTAGAAAATATTTCTTATGTTGTTTTTTTAAAAAAGTTACTCTTTTTAGCTGAAGCTTTTGGTTGTTTTGCTTTTCTGTTTCATCATTCAGTAAGCTTTTTGTGAATATAAGTTGTCATTCATTACGTCATGGCAATTTTAAATTAGATTACATTCCTCACCCAAGTTGTTTTAGTGCTGTCACTTCAAAGTAATCTACAGAAATGCCTTTCAAATATGACCATGAAGCAAAAAATAAGTATATTATTTATCTATTGTTAAATTTATTGCTATATTCTCTGTTTCCTTATCTTCACTGAGCAGTGGTATATGTTGGCTACTTGGAGGTAAAAAAATAGAAAATGATAATTGCTTTAGAAGATGAAAGTGCCTTTGTTTTCTTTGTATCTAGTACTTTGCAGTGTATTTAACTTGGCTAAACTATCATTTTTCTTAGTATACTTGAATCAGTTGACATTTCTATATACATTGCATTTTTCATGTAAATGGAAAGTTTTATGGCTTTGCATTTTGAATCAAAACATCAAACTCTTATTTTGCCTTGGAACATGATAGACATTCTAAAAATTTACAAACAAAATAGAAGAAACAAATGCTTATGCTGATTTTGACCTAATGTTTTTAGGAATATCTTTACTTCTTGGCTAAACGTTTAAGCTCTCCAAAGTGAAACGCCAATCTCTTAGTGAGCTTAAAACATGGAAACATGTAAATATGGAAACATTGTAAATTGTCATGTTAGAAACTTACGATTCTATGCCTTTGTAGACTGCTTGGCTTTTTTCCAACTCTAAGTGTCCTCAGTCTTGTTAACTTGAGAACAGTATGGCAGCAACCATTTCATCAAAAGCTAACTGTAAATTAGAAGATTTGTATTGCTAATAAGAGAGAGACGCTTGGTACCAGCACCCATCTCCCACCGTCAAAGCCACAATGCTCATAGCTTCATATGAGACAAAATAAGTTGATAACTGCAGAGACAACATTTTCAGAGAGTTTCTAAGTTTATTTAAATATAGTAACACTGCACCTGTTTTCTGCATATGCAAACAGATTCAGAAAGGTCGTACCTCAAAGAAATCATATGCTTACTTGGGCAGACACAGAGAAGACAGACTCACTGGTCTGAGAACCTCAGGAAGGATAGGCTATCTTTATATATCTGTATATAATATAGATTTGCTTTCATTTTATGGTTTTGGCATTAGGAGGACTAGGTAATGGATACTGTTGAAGTACATTTCTTTGACCTGGTTACTTCTTATTACAATAGGCGAAATTCTGGTAGTCTCATAGCAGTGTGTCTACTAAAAGGTTTTGCCATTTTCTAAGCTTTAGGAAGCTGATATTACTATGTTTAGCAAGCTATAAAATTAAGTATAATTTTGTTGTCTTTATGATAATTTCAGTTCTTCTGTTTGGTTAGATTTGCAGTGTGGGCTGTTAAAGCCCATTTTTCAGTCAATTTAAATGGGTATGATAATCTGTTTAAATGCAAAGAACTATTTGGGAAAAATATCTTTCTACTGTTCCAGTGAAACTAAAATATATTGAAGATGTACAGCTATAAAACCATAATAGAAATCTCAGACATTACATATGTATCTTCCTTTTTCAGGGTTCTCCTAAACCAATTGCCATTGAGCCATGTTCAGGAAACAGAGCTGCAGTCCTTACGGTATTTTTATGCCTCCCCAGAGGATCATCAGGTGTCCCACCCCCTGGTCAGTCAGGTAAGGCCCACGCTGGTGAGCATCATGTCTGTCCTCATGCAATTCAGCCTACTTGGACAAATGCACCAACACAGATCCAAAAGAATGGCACAGCAGATGAATACAAGGGGATATTCACTCAAGCTGATGTTTAGTGAGGAATTCTTGATTGAAATTTGTTGTGGTATCCCAAATAAAAAGCCCAGTAATGAAACTAGGCTGGCGTACAGTAGCATATCTCATTAGCACTTCCTGAAACAACATGTGTGCCCACCAATATTCTTCAGCCTTCTCTCGCTGGGGAAAAAATATTCAGATGTGGACACTTAGAGTTTCAGTTCAAGTTGCTATAAGTGAAGCTATATAGGGAATACCAGTGAGTATCTGCAGTTCGAGTTGACATTCAGTGCGCTAACTTCTAGTTAAGTTCTTTTGTACCATGAATCATGAATCTGTTCAAGATTCAATTAAAATGTTAGTATTTCCAGAATGCTTGTCCGATGAAACCTGGGATTATGGGAGTGAATGTGTCTGCTTCATTAGGAAGGTGTTCACTTTGGAAATTATCCCGGCTCATTTTAAAGTAGCATTTGTGCTATCTGGAAGCACTTCTCATGGTAATTTACCCTATCTGATCTATACTAGATCGTTGTACAAAACCATTACAGCCATTCTTACAAAACACTTCCTAAACAGGAGGTATGTAAATACACTTTTTAATCATCCTTTAAATAACTGCCTATGATGATTTGATACAATATGATCACAACAACAAAGCTGAGACAGTAATGTGGTGCTGCACAGATCACCAGTTTGCTATTTCAGAATTCATTGGAATTGCCAAAATGCACTCTTTTATAATCAACAGTAAGCTGCATGGTATATGCTCAAAATGCTCCCATAAACCAGAAAATATGCTTTAAGGCTAACTTTTGTCATTAAGAGCCAAAAAGATATCCTTTTAACCTTCAAAAATCCATTTAAGAGATTAAAAAGTATTGAGTAATGATGATGAGGGCAAAGTCTGTTGACTTATGTTGGAAATAAACTCAGCTGAGTGTTCTTTTTTCTTTTGGCTTGATGACTATCTGTTATTTATTTGGGCTTTTTAGTTCTTTTTTGGGGGGGTGGAGGGCGTTTGTTAGGTTTTTTGTTGTTTTCTTTTTTTCACTCTGTGTTCTGAGATGAGGACTTAGTTCTTAAAATGCTGTTTATGGCCTGGAATATAATTTCTGGAAGTGCTATGAAAATAAAAGTGTTATTGATGCTTTGTCAAATACATTTCCTGGAAGAGGTATATAAATGTAAGTGCTCTGAAGAGAGCAATGAGGGAGAAAGGATGTTTAGTGTATTCCCTGTTCATGTTTTAAGGAAACAAAAAAGAAATGAAGGTGTTTATAGGCTTACAACAAGAAAAAACATTATGAAAGGAAATTAAAAGTAATTGTTGAAATTGGAGCTTAAAATGTTGTGCTTTTTTTTTTCTGTTGTTTTTTTAGTTTATCTATGATGTGTGTCTTGGCAGTAAAAATGTATTTATGTAGTTATTTCATAATCTGCTTCTGTTTACTATATGCAGTTTTTTTAAAAAGTAACTTTTGTTCTATGCTGTATATAAACTGTGGAGGGAATAGGCTTTTTGGAACAGGAGTTGGGTTCAACAACACAGTGGATGTGTCCTTTTGAATATTTCTCAATCTATGAAAGAATACACCTCATTTCTATGTATTATGGCCTTCTGTTGTACTCTGTCTATGCCTTCAATCAGCTTTGCAGGCAGATATTTCAAATGCTGTTCTTCCATTATGGTCTTTGTCAGCCACTTAGTATTTAAAAATATCTAAAAATTTTAGTCCCACAACTTTCATTTTGTTCAGGGTCAAAATCAAATAGAAATGCTTGAGGTGTGCAACCATGCTGATTCAACCATTATATTAGATTGTATTGCTATAATCATTTTTTCTTGTGTAATGAATTTTGGTGCTCATGGACTGCTTTCACTGTATGTAACCATGCATAGCCTAAGCAGAAGCTTTATGCAAGTTTGTTGGCATACCTGTAGCTCTGCTAATTCACTTCATTCCTGTCCTGCAGGACTACCTGCTGCTCCTTTCCTGGGAGCAGTGCTGTGGACTGTGCCAAGTTATTTGAAATGATGTGGAAGCTTTATGCAGCAGACATATGTTTGCTATGCAGTTGGTTTCCCTTATGGCCTAAAAGAGGTTAAAACAATGATATTTAGGGGGATGGAAGTAGTGTGTTCAGTAATTATGTTTTACAAGTAATTTTAGAAGCCTCTATTACTTGCACATAACAATTTTTAAGCTCATTGGGATCATTCTAGGATAAAACTCATGGTCTGTCAAACATTTGTTTAAATGATATGTCAATGATACTGATTCTCAGTTCACAATGAGAGACAGTGGGTTTCATTCTCATATACATATAATCTGAAATATAGGAAGGAAATGCCTATACTGTTCTGTATTACAATTTCTTCAAAATCAGGAAAGCCAATTCTTTCCACAAATAGCTAGTCTGTGCTCTACTGGAGTTGTTAGAGCTGTATTCCCATTTTTAAGACCTGAATTTGATCAAACGTGAGTTTTACTTGTTTCCAAGTTTTACATTAACAATGATTTTGTTGAAAAATCTCTCTGAATATGAAAAAAAAAAAAAACAAACACACAAACCAGCAATCTAATCTAATGTAAAGGTTAGTCTTTCTGCAGCGTATGTTCTATACTTTCACCTTTATCAGCAGCTGGAAGAAAAGTTGAAACTACAGATGGTAGGCTTTGGCCAAAGGCTATTCAAGGCAAAACATTCTCTAGGAGAGACCACATATCCCAGTGGAGATCTGAGTGCTCTCTACTTCCTGCCTAAAATGCTCAGAACTCTTCAGACTTCTAACAGCATTGTTTAGTTCTAAGTGCTAATCCTATAACTATACAAATAACAGCTGGGTTGACACAATTAAACTGTTTAATATGTGGTTTAAGATAAGTCTTCTAAAGATGGGTCATGTAGGCACAGATAAAACTTTCATTAAAATGAATTTATTTCAGAAAGAAACACTATTCATTGTGACTCATCTTTTTAAAAGGAAATTTTTCAATGAAAGAATGATTTAATTAATTAAACATCAGAAGAATCTAGAAAGTCAGTAAATGTTATCACTGTAGTGGGTTATGTATAGCACAGTACATCTTACATTTTCTTAAATTGTAAGCTTTGAAGAGAATCCTAACAATTCAATTATACTTCTCTAGAATAAAAAAGGGTTTAAAATTAATTTTTTTCTTGGATTGAGGCAGAAATTAAAACTAAATTATAAATTAGAATGATGAATGAAAAACATTAAGGAAGTTCAGCAGTGAGAAAACCTAAATGTCTCAGTTTTGGATTGCCTGAGAACATGTGGTTTCCTCATTCTTTACTGCATTGTACCTGAGTAATCAGATCAAAATTAAAAGATTAAAAAAAATAGCAATTGTCTGTACACTTCATGTCTGTATCAATATGCATACATTAGTGTATGTCCATATCAGAAAAATCACTTGTTCAAGCAGTTGTGGGCAGGTCATAATATACATACATGCCTTGCAGACTTTATGACACATCGGAAGCTAAAGATCATCTGTTATTGCTGTAGTGTCTGACCCCATGCTTTAAACAGCTTAAACTCTTCTTAATATCAAAGGAGATCTAATAAGGAAAGCAGCTGCAACCAGATCTCTATAAAAAACTAAATTATACATCTCAAAGGATATTGAACTATCCAAGCTAGACAAAAAAGAAAAAAAAAAGAGACCAAGAGGATAATAGATAAATTACTTAATGCAGAAAAAGGTGCCAATGAATTACCAGCAGTGGAAAGAACAAGAATAACTCCTTCAAGGTCTTCATACAGCTTTGGTGATATATTGGGCGATACAGAAAGAATAGATTGGTAGAGTGATAAATTCTGTTAAAAGAACTGTGATCATGTCATCATTATTATTAATGGTACAAAATCCCAAACACTCTGAGGTATTGTACTATAAGTTCATAAAACTCTGATGTTTGCATTGTTCTTGGATAAGGACAATGTGATTACGAGTTATGTTACTTTCACACAGCAAAATTTCCCTATCTGCTAAGCAGGTAATGATGGTCGAGCACACAGTAAGTGATTTCCTATGAAGACAGTGAGCTGGATGGTCTCTAAAGGCATATATAAATATATAGAGAGAGTGTCTCTATATTAAACCATAAAGGACATCTAATGCCTATATAGCTAGGACTATGTGAGGTGAATCTAACAATTGTTAAAAATAACACTTGGAAATGAAAATCAAGACCTAAATAAAATACAGTCATTGGGCCTTGTAAAACCTGGGCTTGTGGGAGATGTCTCTGCCCATCGTAGGGGGGTTGGAACTACGATTCTATGATAATAGAGCGACTTCAGTGGAAATAATTTTATAGTGGAAGTTGTGGAAGGTGCATCTCAGAAGAGTGCATGCAATATTCTATTGCTATAAATAGAAACGAAGACAGCAAAATTTCATGTTTGGCAGGTCTCTCCAGCAGTGCCATCTGAAAGCTACTCTGATTTCCTTGAATCAAAACAGAATTTCATGTAATTCTGGCCACACTAACTGTGGTGTTCAATCCTACTTAATCAGCAAGCCTACAGTAGGATCACAGAATCAATAAAATTATCATGCCATCTGCCTTCCCTGTACTCACCATCATAATGAATAACAACTCATTAAGTGTTCTACAAGACAATTAGCTCTGGATGGGGGGGTTTCAGTAGCAAGGCTTTCTTGATTCTATTTCTCATTTTCTCTGATTAAAATAATTAAAAAAAAAATTAAGGCACATTAATATAAATATTAAATAATGAATAGCTTTTTATAGAGTGTTTTATTTAGTGATATTGCTCAATTGTTCTGAACCTTAGAAACAAAACTATAGGTTAAGGGTTTCCATATGTAGAATGGGTCCATGCATGTACCTGTCTCAGCATGCAGTGAAACAGTTGCAGACATTCACCAGAAGCAAGTTAAGTCTGACGAATTTTTCTACCTGCTACAAACACATTCCATGCTCAGTCCCTTTATACTTGCAAAGTAACCCAATATAAAGTCAGTTGGGCTACAAGGATGAGTAAGGATTTTCTTGTAGAAAAATGTTTAAGATGTTCATGAATATATACTGTAATTAAGACATACAGAAGATGATTGAGTCTCTTATGGTTTTTACCATGCTGGAGGGTATTTACAGAATATTAAGGAGTGAAAATACAAGATGAAGTAATGAAAAATTTTATAACATACTATAAATTGAATTGTACAGTGTGATGTATGGAGTACATATTATTAAGGTCCTGTATGGGCATGTTGAGCATTCTAGAATTTCACATGTACTCAAAGGGAAAAGATGAAGAAAATACAGGGAAACACCTCAATCTAATTCTGCATTAGCACGTATATCCATGTGCCTACTGAAAAGCTCCTCCATGGTAACAGTGAGGCTGAAGTGTTGAGGGCTTTAAAAATTCAGTCTGTTTTTAACCTTTGACCCCCTTGTCTTCTCAGACATACACATTCTGGTACAGAATTTCAACTCTTTGCAGGTGTTTTCTTATGCTCAGAAAGAGGAGGACAAAAAAAAAAAAAAAAAAGGCTTACAGTTTGCTTCTTTTTAGAGCTGAGGACTAGGCCATATCATTAATCTTGTTTGTCCTTTTTGTGGTCTCAAACTGGAAGAAAGATTACTTACGAGTTCAAGAGCTGTGTGTATGGTGCAATGTTAGGTAGCTAGTGGAGTGGAGTGCTGGCAAAGTATCTGTTATGGAATAATGCTTACACTAAGTATATATTTCATGCTATATAAAATGTGGCATTAATTATTTATAGAATATTACATGCAGTATTTTGAAGGTGTATGTAGACTGATACCTACAGCCAATAAAAAGAAGCCTTTAACTAAACAAAAGAGAACCAGGGAAAGATAAAAGCTTAACCTAGTGAGAGGTACTGAGGCTACACAAAAAGGCTTTATTTCTCTTTTTCCTTCATTTAGATGTGTGCCTTCTAATTCATATATATAGCAAGCTTTAGTGAAGAAAGACCATGAGCACTGAATACTGGGAGAAGAAAAGTGGGGGTAGAGGTAGAAATGGGAAGATGTTCATAAATTACTCCTAAACATATAAACAAGAATCTTAAAGGCGATACTGCAAAAGAAAGAGGAAATCTATGAACGGATGTAAGTGTAGATAAAACAGAACATCGTAATACATTCTTGTTATTCCCATTCAGTTTATTAGTCCCATCAAAGTAGTATCTAAGCATCCTACAGGTGTATTTAAGTAAATCTAGTTCTCTGCATCATCCTGTTCTTTGTTCTCTAGGCTAAGTGCTGTTTCTCCTTCTTTGTAATTTTAGAGACAGACCATTGGCTTATTTTCATAATTTGCTGTTTTATTGTCATATGAGCTATTCTTGATGCACCAAAGAAGTAGAATTTATATTTATAATCTAAGAATGCCATTTAGGTAGAATAAAGCAACATGTAAACAAGGAAAGCATTATTAAAACACTGAGCAAAACAAAATTCACAATTCCTGTAGAAGGGACACCCTCCCCCATTATAATTAACAATTCTGTTCACAGTCTCTGAAGTGCCAACATACAACTGGAAATAAGCCAAACTATGTGTTGCAGCAAAACAGGGTGGATGTATAGAACTTGTGTTAACCTACAGGGATGAATCAGGCATTTTATCTGCTCCAAAACCAAAAGTAGGATTTGCAGTGCCATATAATTCACCATTGCTACAAAAAAACGCTGTCTCCAGAAAATATTATTACAGCTGCATTGTATGAATGATGGAAACCATGGTAATAATTCATATAGCTCAGCTCGCAAAGATGTATGGCCATATTCATTTGACCAGAAGCTCAAGGTGGATTATTTTAAAAGACTCAATGAGAAATGGAATTTTTTTTAAATTTACCTTTACTGTTTAGACTGTTCAAAAACTGAGTTTAATCTGTCTAGTTTAGTCTAGCCTAGGGCATGACTAGGGTATTTTGTGTAGAAATGTAAAGCTGATAATTACTTTGAGGGATACTCCATATCAGTTATCAATAATGCTGCCAGTTAAGTTCTCAAAAAACACAGAATGTTAAAATTGCATGAGTAAATCCAAATGCTCTTTGTAAGAGTTTAATAACTATAACTAAAAACTAAACTCTTAATTAATATATTAAGCAGTAACTTCAACTTACTGACACCAAGACTGGTTTGTCAGGTGCCATGCTCTCAAATAAAATCTGGAGTTCTCTCCAGTTAACTGGAGATGCTTAGCAAAGGAGCTCTTTAAGACTTGGTGGAAATGGAAATAATCTATTCTGAAGATATTTTTACTGAAGGAGTTGTTTTCTTTCAAAAGATAAGACCTATTTTTGGAGTGACTATTTTCTGCTTAATTCTGTTCTTCTGCACTGCATCAAATGAAGGAGCAGACGGTGTTTATAGTATTGACACTGTGAAAAGAACAGTGGTAAGTGGCAGATGGTGCTGATGATTACTTAAAAAATATTTATGGCAATAGCAAAAACAAAGTAGATAATAAGACCAAGTAGCCATCACCACCCCGCCTCCTCCTCCAGCCCAAACCCAAAGTAGTATTTTTTGCAACCTGCAGGATAGTCTCCCTGAAAAGCACTGAGGTTTGTACCATAGTAAGCTTTGCAAGTGATGAAGAATGAGGTGTGTATTGATTTTATATGGTCCTTTAAATAATTTTACATGATTCTGTTATGAATTAGTTTTTACATCATTCTAGCCATAGAACCTTGATTCCTTTATATTCTGAAGAATTTATTTGAAAAGGACACAAACACTTTGATATGAAGAACTTGCAGTACAATGTTAGCAATGTGTCTTCCACAGATCTAGGCCAAAGTAATTTATTGATTGAACAGTAAAAACTGCATACTGTGAATTTATCAACTGAAAAAAAAAAAAATCAAACAAAGAAGAAGAGGAGAAAAGAGGAGGTAGAGATGCTTGTTTTACAACTTTACCTCTGGATTTCCTGCCCTAGAGGGACTTGATAAAATGAGACATATTAATAAAAACCGTTAAATACCGTGAACATTTTTTTTGACAGCTAGTTATTCATTGTTCAAACCAAAAGTGTCAGTGTTCCTCGACAGTATTAGAAATAGGCTTTCCTGTTTCCTTCTGGGGGCTTTTGCAGCTTTGATTGCATAAAGGTGACTGAAAGAATGTCTGATGAGGCTGTGAAAGTTCTGAACACTGTGAAATGTAAGTACAGTCGTGTACATCTCCTCCACTATTCGTGGAGGTTGGCTGAGCCATTTTCAGGTTACATCCAGGTAGCAATTTGGTTATTTCCTCTCCCCACTCATCATGGGGAATAGAGATGTAATGATAGATACTCATAATCCTAAGATTCTGGCTGTGAACAGATGCACTAGAACCCAAACCTTGAAATCAAAGGTTCTAACCTGGAAAGAAATATCATCCTTCAACCACACCTGCCTGCTGAAGCACCTACCTATTTTCAGCATGGCATCTATGACCCACAATGTTTTAACACAGCAATCGTGTCTCTTTTCCACCTTCATTTTGGCAGGTTAAGGCAAATGAGGTCTGCCTTAAACATGTTCTTCAGTCTTTTGAACACTTTTGCAGCACTGTCCCAGTTTCAGTGTCAGTTCAGCTTTTTTTTTTGCCTTGCGTGGTCAGGTGTACTCAGAGCCATGTGAAGTCCCATCTGGTGTTGCCTAATGGCCCTAACATCTCCTTACTCTATTCCATATAAGTTTTGCTTTTAAAAAACAATTTTTCCCCCTTCTAACTCAGTCTTTCTGTGGTCAGCCTCTTATATCCCTGCCCTTCTTCTCTTCCTCAGACACTGAACCTTTCTTTAGTGTATAAGTTTCTGCATGTTCCCAAAATACACAGCTTTGAATTTTGAACTGTTGAATCTGAGTACATTTATATTCTTCAAATTCTTGACATTGTGCATCTTTCTGGGTTATATTCTCTTTACTGATGAGACATCCCAATGTTTGTCATGATTGAATATCAGCAGCATACTCCTACTTTCATGCCAAGCTCTTTAAAGAAAATATTGAAAAAGACTGGTCAAAAGATTGATTCTTTGTGCTATGCTATACCTTCAGCAGCCTCCTTTTTCATCTTCAAAACTACTCTTTGTTTTCTCTCATTCATGTGATTGTCCACTCTCTGTAAATCCTGTACTGATCTCTCATCTTTTTTGTCTCTTGATGATTTTCCGTGGTGCAAGATTTCAGAAATCTAGAAAATCTGCATGTTCTTACCCAGTAAATCAGTGATATATTGTGGAAAACTATCCGGTTGGCCTGGCACAATATTCCATCATTTGTTGATACATTTTAACACATTTTCTATTTACCTGCCTTTGAATATTAGAGCAGTAAGGAACTAATTTTTTTTTTTCTTTAGACAATTTTTAATATGAAGTAAAGAGCACTTACTGTTCTTAATTTGTATGCCACTGCATTTGACATGACAGTTTATTAAATTTCCCTGTTAGCAGCCTTTGTTTTGTATTCTTACAGGACTAGTGTTCTGATTACCCTAATGTCAATACATAAAACTTCTGTTGTTGCTATTTTCATATTCTCATTCTATTATCCATGTTGATGATACCTTCTTTGATAAACATTATCTAACCCCATGAAAACCATCAAATAATTCACTCCTAGGATAATAACTAGAAAACACTTGATCCCTGCCTCATTCTTTCTAAATAACAACTCTTCCTTTTTTTTTTTGTCTCTTATTTATTCAGTGAAAATCTTTAGATGCTTATTTAAATAAACCTTTGCAAGGTCTAACTCAGCTCCACTCTTGGCAATTCTTATTTCAATCTTGCATTTTTTTACCTCTAAAACACAGTCTCCTTTGTTTCTCAGAGCTTTTTATCCATTTTCATAGGCTTTCTGGATTTAAAAGATGTGCATAGTCTCCTTCCTTTAGAAGTTCATGCAAGTAAGGGAATAGTCAAGAATTTTTCTTGATGGATGTATTGCAGGTCAGCAGTAACCCTGCCCAATGTGCTTGTCTGTTGTTGTAGAAAGGGACAGATCTCTAGCAGTGATTTGTCCCCTGGGGAGTATGGGCAAGATTTGTGGTAGCCTGGACCCTGTGCTCCTTACCTTGTCAAATGACAGGGACAGCCGTAGGATGCCACAATGGGCCCCATGTGGAGGGGTGGAGAACTGCTGTCCCTTTATATTGTAGCCTCTTTCTCCTCGTGGCTCTTTATTTCTTCACTATAACCACTTCTTCTAAACAAAGCATTAGTTTACAGAGAGCTTGGTCTTATTTTCTTTTTCCAGGCTGTGAAATCCTATACTTGCATTAGTGGATGTGATTTTTTTTTTTTTTTGCCTATTCTGTGGTGGGAAAGGCACAGATTAGTAGAGTTGGGAAAGTCACAGTGAAATTGATAGAATGTACAAAGAAAAGTAATTCATGAATCGGAAGAAGAAAATACTCTGTAAAGTTAGGCCTTCAAATTCGATTGTATTCCAAGGAGATCCTCAGGCCCTCTGCAAGGCTAAGCTTTTCATAGTTGAAAGAAATTGTAGTGTGTTTATTCTTTTGACACGAACTATACAGATGTCAACAAGTGAAAGAAAAAGAAAAAACAAACTCAAAACAACACAACAAAGTGATAAAGGCAAACTAACAAACGTGAAATTCTTCCCTGAGACTTTTGCCGAGAGAGGTTATATGATACTTCTGTAATTTTTAATAGAAGCCTCACAGGAAAAACAAAAATATTTCACTAGGATGATTTATTTTACACAAATGGAAACATCAGTGATCATCAGTGAATATTATTGATAATAGCATTATCAATAGATAATGCTATTAAGCATGAAGAGTTTTGTTCTGCTTTCTCGATATCATTGCAAAGGCCCAGTGTTTCTCACATAGAAAACAGGCAGTAACAAGGCCTGTCTTGTCTACATTCAGCACATGTGAACATACAGCTTTACCTAACAGAGTATCTTATTTAGCCATGTTCCTCCTGAAAACCAAAGAGATTCTTTTAATTTTGTACTGTTAAACTTTGAGGTTTCAACAGATTTGCAAAGTTGCAAAATTTGGTAAAGTGAACAAATCCCTGTGCAAATGACACTGGGTGATAAGTGTCCTTGCTGCTGGAAACTGGTGGTCTGGTTTATATTCAGTCAACACATACTAGATGGAGCAGATGGCTTACAGTTAAATTAGAACCATAAACCTTTCAAAGATAAAGTTATATATAATTTAAATCTTTCAGCAGGGAAACCCATCACCTATTTCTCCTTCCTCTAACTTTGAATTCCGTGAAAAGAAGCACCTTTTCTTTTCATCAACAGAAGTCAAATCTGTTCAAATCTACCACTAGAAAGAGTTACATCGATACCTGTCCAGTTTCTTAGTCATGGGAAGTTTCATTCATCACTGGGACAATGCAATTGCTCGTAATCTACCTTCCCACATTTATTTTATCACACTCTTGGAGTAAGATGCTTCTACTGTCTATTTTCGGCATAAATCTATTTAAAATTATACAGAGACCAATCAGAGTTATCATTCTGTGGCATTTGATGGCATCCATCTGTTTATTTACAAAACCATTAAAGACTTATTGAGTTACTAGGCTACAGAGAAAATAAATTGAGTTATCATCTATAGTTAAATTCAGTCCTTGCATCTGCTGTCTTTTCAGCCTGTATGGTGTTTTCTGAAATTACACTGACTTGCAGACCCAGGCTTCAGGAATACATTTACTTCACAGCCTTTTCATGCCATTTCAAGTGAGTTTCTAATGCATGAGCAATTGGTGGTTCAGGAAAATGTTGACAGAAGGATGTCAGGGCTTTCTGTTGTTAGCAGTGTAAAAGCATGATAGGGACAGTTCTTGCTTAAAAATAGCTCTTAAAAGTTTGGAGATGTTCAATTTCTAGAAGACTAGGTTTAAAGCTTATGGACACAAATAAATTAATATCACTATCATTATTATTATTAAGTATAAAGCAATTTTAAGATGAAGGATAGGAGATGAATTACTCTCTGTGCTCTCTATATTCAATTACTATTGTAAGTACAAAGGAAAAGATGTAAGGTTTAAGGTTCAAAACCTTCTGTTAATGAAATTGAATAGCAGACTGAAGAAATGCATCTTAATGGGATACTTTCATTCTTGTAATAGGAATGAGTTTGTAACAGTGAACTCGGTTATTGCCTGAATCCTTTCTGGCTGTGGATTAACTGTCCCTTAACTATGAAATCACTAGAAATGTCCTCCTGAAGGAGATAGTTTGAATCCAGCAAATATATTAATTCAAACCACCCACAGGTAGCTGAGAACTCAGCGTTGGTGTTAATTAGCTCATGGTTGTTAGAGAAGTGTTGGGGTTTATGCCATCTTCATTTACTATGACAGCTTCTCAATCTCTCTTCTTCATGTGCCTTGGATAGTTCTACTTCATAATTCTGAACTGGGAGGTATAGGGAATATAGTCCAGACATCTACATGTAAGCCTATGTCCTGTAAGGATCTTGTAGTTCTAGATCAGTACTATCTGTACAAGACCAGGGCTGAGTTCTGCATCTCTCTGCACTGTCCTCTTAGCATCTAGGTATGCCACTGTGCCTACACATACAACTAGCTAAAGAGTGCATCCAAATGACTAATTCTTTGTGCAACATAGAATGAGGAACAGTGTAGAAGCCACCAAATGTTTCTTTTTTTGGAATGAGTTGGAGCCTGGCAAAGCTGTCAGAACTCATACACCCTGGTGAATCAAGCCTGACTACAGAGTTGCTCAAGAATTTCTGCAGGATGCACCACTATCTCTAGTACGTGCACTAGGTGGGCAGGCTTCTCTGACATCAGGGCTATTCCTGTCTGCAATTACCCAAGTAAAAACAACAGAAAAGTGTATGGAGATTTTTCTACTCTTCCTTACAAAATAAAGCAAAGATAAATGTCTGCAGAAATAACAAAAGGGGTGAAGTTTAAGCATACAGAATTAGCAGGTCCATAAAATGAAAACCAGCTGTGTGAAACAGATTTTTTTGTTTGTTTTTTTTAATCCTAACAAAAATCAAAGGATCAGTGAAATATGCTTAAAAAATTAAGATAAAGGAAAATATAACATGAGATGAATCTAGGTCTCTGAAAATATTATTGGACCTGGTAAGTAAGTCACAGAATAAAATGCATGTTTTTTCATACTGGAGAAGATGAGCTTGAAAATGGCTGAGCTAATTCATATGAAAAAATGGCAGACAAAATTATCCATCTAAAAGAGGGACATTTCAAAATAGTATCTGTATGTGAAACACTTTTTGAAAGAATCCCTTTTTATAAATGTAATCTTTCAAAAATTTTTGAATCTGGAGAATGTTAATATTAAGTGAATTTTCCAAATTGCTAAGCATGAAACATGAATCTGAACAGTAGCACAAAAAAAAACATTTTTGTCACTTCAAGTCTTTCATTTCAATAAAGTTGTCTTAAGTACTCAAAACACGCTAGAGTATAAATGAAGAATTACAAAGAAAATTACAATGGCAAGCTATATTTAGGGTTGAGTGACTTAATGTGACACAATCATGGAAGTTTAGAATTACAATCTACCTACCCTTTTTATCCATTCTGTGCTCAATTCCTACTATTTTTATATATATATTTGTTACTTACAATTCATGATTCAGTGGTACATGATCTTGAGTATCTTCTGTGAAGTACTCAGTGTTCTCAGCTTGCTTTGAATGCAGCTGGCTGTAAGTGAGACTTAAAATATCTAGTGCCTTGCCATAGGGCAAACCCAGTAAGGCAGTATACTTGGATTTTAGTGATCAAAGGGTAGCCTTCCTTATCCTTGTCCTCTGACAGTGATATACCAGCATGATACCCGTAACTGCAGTTCAAGGCTTCAGACTTGTCCCTGCTAGCATTATTCAGGGCACTTTTCCAGGTATAGAACTGCTCCAGGCTTCTGCTGTCTTTTCTCCAGTGGATTCACTAGGACTTGCTGTGCAGTGAAATGGTTTCAGTGACTAGGGATAAGCGTGGAAGTTTTAGATGGCTGATTGTAGTTAATCATATCAAAAAAGAATAAAAGACTGGCTGAGACTTGCACGTGCTGGAATTTGTATCCAAAGCAGACCTTAGTCCTTGCTCTATTACCAGATCCCCATGTGTTTGTGGATGGTGTTTCTTTGTGCTCTCTGTAATATATGAATACTATGTTGTAGAGATGTTGTGGGAATGAGGGAATTAATGTTTGAGATGTCCTCAGATTCACTATTGTAAGTGGAATAGAAAAAATACAAACAATCATTCATAGCATAGTTTAGTGCATAACATCATTCATTAATTTCCAGATCCCTACACTGCCTCAGCAGGCACGTTTGCGT
>NW_008599722.1:73020-93411 GCF_000691845.1 Merops nubicus
GGACAGAGTTAAGAACTCCTCTTCGGTATTTGTTGATGAATTTTCAGATCAGTATCTCAATATATAAGATACTCCATTGTTTTGTGTTTGTGTTTTGTTGGTTGTTCTTTTTTTTTTCCCAGGGAAGTGCAGATTAATGCATTTTTCTTCCTGTAGATAAATGATTCCTGTCAAAATATACCGTGCAGGAATCTTTGTCCACAAAAAGAAATAATGATTAGGCATTATAAAGGAAAATAGATAAAGAATCTTAGATAGCACATCGCTGCTGAGAGCACACAATGAAGTTTTTTGTAGAGATATTTTGGTTACTTGAAAATGTATCAATATGCAAAAAGCGTAATAAGTTACAGTACGAACTATTAGAGCATAATATAATATATTAAGGAAGAGACTGTTATCTTTTCCTGGGGAAACAGAAAAGGAAAGTTGACCATAAAGTGCAAAATGGTCTAAGTATAAATGTGAACTTCAGATGGAATTTTCTTTATAATTTCTGGAGATTGTAATTACTGCATTCTAAATAGCAACTCTTTAAGAAATATCCTTTGTATAAATTCTGTTTGCATTTGTATATGGAGAGGATGAAAAGAATGGAGGGGTGATGTTGTTTAGAAAACTGCAAGCCATGGCTGGCAGCACAGTGAGCCACATCTGAGCTGCATCAGAGGATTTGTCAGACTGACATAGGCAAGAGTCATAGGTAGCTTTATAAGGTCTGTTAGATTGAAATTAAAATATATCCTTTAATTTACTGTTTTCTGATGATTTAAGAATGTTTACTCAGAAAAATATTTAGAATAGAGAAAGCTCTGATTTCTGTGAAATGGTGTATTAAAATCAGTTACTCATCCACCTAAGAAACGTAATCAGCTACACATCAGCTTCAATTCAGAACAGAATCTGAAGAGTGTCCTGAAAGAGGCATCAAATTTCTTCTGCATTGTACAGAGCTTGGTAATGTGAGATACAGAGTGTGACAAATGCAGCTAGGTATAAATTACCACTCTTCTTGCAGCTACTGGCACTAGAAGCCCCACTTCCCTGCACTAAAATGCACACGATTCCACCTTGGTTTGTACCCGAGGAAATCTGGAATGCCACAGTAGAACACTCTGAAACTCCCGTTATTATCAATAGGAGTGATGCCAAGCTTCTTTCAAAGTTGATTACAGGATCATAAAAAAATAAGGCTGGAAAGGACTTTTAGAGATCATTTAGTTCCATCTCCCTTGTTCAAGGCAGTATCAGCTGCATGTAAACAATTCCTGGCAGATGTTTGTCTAACCTGTTCATAAAAGTGTAGAAAAATTGAGTTTCTGCTTCTTACCTAGGAAATTTTTTTACCTAGGCATTGCTGTGCTAACTGTTAGAAAGCTTTTCCTAATGGTTAACCTAAATTTCCTCTGCTATGGTTTAAATCCATTACTTTTTATCATGCCCAAAATGAGCATGGAAAAAAAGATTATTTCCTTCCTTCCTCTTCTCTGCAGGCTTTTATATTTTTATGTTTCTCCTCTGTCACCTTTCTCTATATCAAAATAATCCCAGTTCCTCCAAGCTGGTCAAGGTCATGTTTTTTAGACCCCTTTGTTTTGTATTAGTCCTCTATATTTATGCCTATGCAAAGACAGGCACAGCAGGAGCATAGAATACTGCAGACTGGAGGGGGAAATTGAGTATTTTTAAAGGAAATTTTCCTTAAAATGATACTGAGATTCAACAGCATTTTTGCAAGTACACCATCTCATCTTTCAGTCTCTTCTTTAGTGTACACTTTTCAATTTCCAGCCTCCTAAAATTCTTCTAAAATACCTCTTGTTCCAAAAATGAGAGGTATGTGATATGTGACATTAATTCTGATCTTGGCCAGTTATGCAGCATCTATAGAGTAACAGGAAAATCAAGGCTGTGGTTGATTCAAATTTTCTACTTCCTAACTCTTAACTTTACTAAGTGACTTGACACTGAAACCAGAAAGCTTACTCTACACTTCTTCTGAAGTTTGGCTGTTTTTAGGATTTCCTGCAGAGATATTGGCCCTGGGCTTTAATTCCTTTTCCCCACAAACATGCCCATCTCTTTCCATACACAGTGGAGTCAATGATTCATGTCTGGTACAGTCAGCCAGCAGGGATCAGTTATTTCTTCCTGCAGGGTTATGGCTCTTCGTTGCAAGGTGCAGTGAAAATTGTGTTTAATGAGGAGGAATTAGTTATAGGGAGCGAGAGTGACTTAGTTCCCAGAAAAGTGGTGCATGGCAACTTAGGATCTATGATGTACCTTTTGCTTACAAGGATATGTAATTCATTCATTTTTCATTCTTTTCATTCATGGCATTCATTTTTAGAATGTACCATTCTCCTGCACCTTCTTATCATAAATTATTGGATTTAATCTTCAATGGTAGGTATATGAAAATGTTTTTGATAGTCAAATAAGCAATGACAAACCATGTCAAGCATTTAAGGCTCAGTTTTTGCATTAGATTTAGGACTGATTTGGTTTCGGCAACTTCAGCACAAGTAATTTTTCTGCACTTATGGTTGATGTCCCTTCAGTCATACCTCCTGTAGGTGACTAAGGGATGGAACATAATTACAGTTGCAGTAAAATTATGCAGCCTGTGTGGATAAAGTGTGTAAATGCACCATATACTGAGATAATTTATTACCTTTCTCTTTCAGAAGCAATATATGCTACTGTGACCCCTTTATATCTATAGATATATCTCCAGAACATTTTCCACATGAAGAATTGTATCACTATGGTGATACCAGTGCTATCAAAGGAATTTCATTTTTTAAACAAAAAACTCTTAGAAACCGCAAGAAACTTCACAAAACAAGTAATTTCTGTAAGCACTCAAATTAACCAGTTTATATGTTCCTTTTGGTGTTTGTTCCATGTTTTGACTAAATACCTTTTTGCACAGTTCTTGGTCTGCCTTCGTTACCTTGTGTTGCATTGCTTGGGTGCTCTTGATAAAAGTACTTGTTACATTCTCCTCTTCAATTTCTCCTGCCTAATCACAACAGCTACTCTATGTATTTGCTTTTCCCTTTTGAAAAGCCAAAGTTGAGTGGCTTTCCCAAATTATTTTTTCT
This sequence comes from Merops nubicus, assembly GCF_000691845.1. Lineage (NCBI taxonomy): Eukaryota > Metazoa > Chordata > Aves > Coraciiformes > Meropidae > Merops > Merops nubicus. Next base: position 76,128 of record NW_008599722.1, read on the forward strand.
TTTGATATCAAATTGCATGCTTGATTTTAATGCTGCCTTTTCTGCTCGGGGAGCTGAAACTTTTGTTTATTCAGCTGAGAACTGGCAGCACTAGTGCAGTTGCCCCAGTATGGCTCACCAATGTGTCTGGTCCCTTACTTTGAAGAAAGATGTTTCCACTTATTCCTTAATGTTCCTAGAGAAATTTCTAGCAAATATAGAACTTAGTAAAGGTTATTGAAGTTTTTGTAATGATTTTTGTAGTAGAGTGAAATGAAAAAAAAACACCACAGTCATGTCACAGAGAGCACGAAATAAAAATCAGCAGGCAGCAGCAATAATTTGTAGAAGAAGAGAACCACATCTAAGCGCTTAGCCTGGTTCATATCTGCAAAACTGAACTGAGGATAACTTGAACTTCTGAGCTCTTAACTGTTGGTTAGGGTTTTTTTTGGGTATTATTTATATATTTTTGGTTGCAATGCAAGGGGCCCATTGAAAAGTCAGTAATGAGTAGAAGGCCTATCTTCAAATCAGTAGTTCTAAGCACTCTTCAAAGTATAGAGAAGAGAATGGAATATTGATTTTTCAAGAAATCATATGTTAGAAAATAGAGTGACTTACCTCATTGGCAATGCTTCTTGAAGTGCATTCTGATGGTCTTTGCTTTTGGATGCTACTTACATCACAAATCTACCACTCTCTAATTGGGATGATGTTCTGCCAGGGTTTGAAAAGGAAACATTTCTTTTCTATTCAAAATATTTTCAGCATTTCAAACCAAACCAAACAGTTTATGTAGAAGAATAGATTTCTGTTTAAACAAATAGGAACAAACTACTCATTATTGCATCTGGAATCTCACTTTAACATGTTCTTTGTTTTGGAAGCAAGGCTATGAATTATGCTCATTTTATGACCTGACCAGTCATGACTTAAAGATCTGGCTGATTTTGTCTCCATATTTATGTGCCTTTCTTGTAAACTCTGAGTATGTTGTAACAGCATTTTCTTGTCCCAGACTGGTGAGGCTGAAATGGAAAGAAATGAACCTGATTGAAGCTGCAGGTCTAGTTGGAGTTTGTTTCATTCTAGATACAGTTGAAACCAATTTTATTTCCAATTAGTCTAGAAGCAAAAAGCATCCAGCCTTACATACACTGACTCCACAAAGACAGGCAGAAAAGCTGCAGTTTGATTTCCTGGATCTGTCCCTGACTAAATGAGAAGGCACTGTTAGATGAGACTGTGATACCCCATTTGCAAGCTGAAATGCTATCATGAGAGTAGGCAGCTTTTTTAACTGTGATGTTGCACATGGCTGTAGTAATATGGTAAAAATAGCACTTTTTTTTTTTTTTTTCAAATTGAATGTGGTCTTCGTATTGAAAAAATATTTAATTGGGAAGAAACTTCTGACACTGTCCTGCACTTGCAAATATCTTTCAAGCTAATGCCTTCTTATGAACAACAAAAAGAAAAGCAGAAATGGCAAGTGAAGTCAACCTTGAGAACACATACCACTCTTTCATGAGAAACTTTGTTTACTTTCTGCATATATCACAGTGTAAAATGTTCTGACTTCTCCCAGACTTTTAGGACACTTCAAGGTGTGATTATGGAAAGTAATATTCAAGAGGCTGAGCAAGTTCTGACATATCACTTTGAAATGACAAGAAAATGACTACTTTGCTGAGGAGGTAGAGGTTGCTGCAAATAAACATCCCTACACATATGGGAAAACGCAATTTGCTGTGTTTTGTTTGTGGAAACAGTTATTTTATTATTTTAATGGAAAGACAAGTCTCTTACAGTATTTCTCAGTATTAGTAAGTTAGCTCTTCTTTCCATATATTCAACTTTCTTTTACACATACCTGCATAACCCTAACCCTAACCCTAATCCTGGGCTGCATCAAGAGAAGTGTGGCCAGCAGGTCGAGGGAGGGGATTCTCCCCCTCTCCTCTGCTCTGGTGAGACCCCACCTGGAGTACTGCATCCAGTTCTGGAGCCCCCAGTACAAGAGGGACGTGGACCTGCTGGAGCGTGTCCAGAGAAGGGCCACCAGAATGATCCGAGGGCTGGAGCAGCTCTGCTGTGAGGACAGACTGAGAGAGTTGGGGCTGTTCAGTCTGGAGAAGAGAAGGCTCTGAGGTGACCTTATTGTGGCCTTCCAGTATCTTAGGGGGGCCTACAAGAAAGCTGGGGAGGGACTTTTTAGGATCTCAAGTAACAACAGAACTAGAGGGAATGGGGCAAAGCTGGAAGTGGGCAGATTCAGGCTGGATGTGAGGAAGAAGTTCTTCACCATGAGAGCGGTGAGACCCTGGAATGGGTTGCCCAGGGAGGTGGTTGAGGCCCCATCCCTGGGGATCTTTAAGGCCAGGCTGGATGAGGCTCTGGACAGCCTGATCTAGTGGGAGGTGTCCCTGCTCATGGCAGAGGGGTTGGAACTGGGGGATCCTTGTGGTCCCTTCCAACCCTGACAGATTCTAATCTGTTTTGGCAGAGGACTTTGGAGCCCTGGTGGCTCAATGGTTGGACTTGATGATCTTGGAGGTCCCTTCCAACCTAAATGATTCTATATATGTTTTTTTGGAGAACATGATAGAAAGTATGACTCTATAAGGAAAGGATTTCTCTTTTTGGGTGAACTCAGCTAATCAAAAAAAGGAATGATGAAGTTTTAAGTGCTCTTAAGCAGATGTTTTAGAAATTGTTTCTGTAGGCTAGTGCCATTCCCTCTATGCATTTTGATTAAAAAAAAAAAAATCCAACCCATATAACTTGTACTATTTTAGAAAAATCGAGACATTTTACTTTATTTTTAAATGTGTATACACGTGCATGTGTGTGCATAGATAAAAAAAAGGTAAAATTTCAGCTGAATCATAATATCCTTGGAAACCCTCTCATTAGAAAGCTCAAATCTGAAGAAGGGTTTCTGTTTAAGAAAGTCTGTGTTTTTCCAACTTTATCAACTGGTCAATACCATCTTTCCAAACAAATATTATCTCAATGCCATTCAATGTTGTATCACTGTGATGCATCATTAAATATTGAACCTTGATCATCCAAGTGCTGCAGTACTTAGTTTTGTTCATTCTACATAAAGATTTGTGAAACTTGTTCAATAAGTTCCTTAGTGGGAGGAAAAGACAGAAATGCTTTTTAATGCTGATCTTTTAAATAAAAGTTATGTAGAAATGAAGAAGGTAGCCATATGCAGTAGTACAATTTGCAGATCTTGAGAGAGCTACTTGGAGTAAGTGGACAGAAGTACCTCAGAAGTCCAAACTAGCTGTAGGAATTATTTCAAATATAGTAAATAACAAAGTTAGCAGATTGCTTGTACTTATGCTTGGATTTTGATTCCTTAGACACTAAGCAGAAGTTTTTCTGATACTGTTACTGATTCTGTCAGGCTGCATATAAGGCATTAGTAACTGTATAAGGTTGTCTGTGTCTGCAGCTAGCTTTTCGAAGCAATTGACAAGCTTAAATGCAACTGCCATCACATTGGTGCCCATTTTATCATGATTATAAATTTGTGAAGAGCTTGTGTAGTTATATATAAAACCTATATTCAGACAAACTTTGGACTATATTCTATGTTTTCCAGCAGATTGGAATGAAAGATTTTTGGAGAAAAATAGGGTTACTTTCAAAGGGAATATCTGACACTTCTGTTGTTTACAGCAGACTTTTATATTTGGTCAAGGAAAAAAACCCCATGAACTAAAGAAGTGCCATTTCTTTGTTTCCTGAATTCAGTCCATTTTAGTGGAATCATAAAGTGTAGAACATCAGTTTTATTTTAGTTGCATTTCACAGGAATAATTTGCAACAGGCCAAAATAATAACCAAACTTAAACATTTTTGAAAGATCCAAGTTCCCATTGCTGCCAGAGCAGCTGTATAGCACAGGCAGAACTATAAAGTATTTAAGCTGCTGGAGGAAAGGGGAGGAAGCAGCAGGCACAGTCAAGGCTCTCTTCTCTGCAGCCATACCTCTCCAGACCTGCCATGGAACCTTATCAGTTTGCCCCGTTTGGAGGGTTTTAGAACAGATAATTTTCACCCACTGGATTGTTGTTGACAACTCATATATTTGGTCCTGAACATAAAGTTGAAGAGTTGTCTGATGCAGCTGATAGGTCCAGTATCTAGTACTGAGGCTCTGGGGAGAACATTGCAGTCAAGCTAGCAAACCTGTAAAGCCTTTTCCTTTAAAAATACAAACAGCAAAAGCCAGGATTAAAAAAAAAAAGAAAAATAAAAAAAAAGGAGTTTCAACAGTTGCTTTAAAAGGAAACCGAAATGCCAAGTTCTTGGCAGTAGCTCATTCTTCAGTTCCCCTGGGTGGGTGCAATGTGACACAATCTTCAATAATGTACCATTGTTGTATGTGTCTGCAGAGCACCTGCAACATTCATTGCATAGGGTGGACATAAGAAAGGATGAAATGATGTTTGTACAAACAGCTGCAATGTTTGAATGCTTGATATTGCCACTTGCATATGTTTTATTGTGTCCTCCTGAGCATGGATGCTGTTGGATGCATGTAGATGGGTGGGGTTGTGTATGTGTGTGTACATGTACACATGCAAGAACTACCAGTTTCTCAGAAGGATGTTGTAGAGCCACCTTAAACATTTTAGTGCTGTAGATGTATGATTTTAAGCCCTGGGTAAAAGCCGACTGAATATGTCATAGATGTGATTTGTCTTTGGATGATAGCAGCATCTCTCATAAAGCACTCCACTCAATCTATTGAATGATATTAGTAGTGAATGTGGAGAATGCTCTTTTCCAGTAGCTTGAGGTGTACTTATATGAAACTAGCTAGTGAGTGACATGGCAAATAAAATCCAGAGGAAAAATGATATACAGTTAAAGATTTACTTTAGCGACAGGCAGTGCAGCAGCAAGGGCAAACAGAAGTAGAGCCCTGCAGTAGGTTTGTGAAAATAGGAAGAAAGAAGAAACAAATGCCTTCTAGAACTAATGGTCCCTTGAATATTTTATCTGTTACCTCAAATTAGACTAGGAAAGATCCATTTAACAGGAAAAAAAAAAATCTAGTTCATCTTTTACTAAATTCTTGTATATTCCCTTCAGTACGCACACTTGGGAAATGCATGTTAGGAATAGAATTGTTCCATTTGGAGAAAAAATGTATCATGCACGTATCAACTGTGTGTAGGTCTGTATTGGTACAACATTATTTTATCATCTAGATCGTTTAAACCACATGTTTCATATCTTTCCAGCATTAATTCTAGCACCAGAATCACATTAGTCCCCGCAGCGGATCTTTCCTGACAGTAGATTTCTCAACAAATGAAAAATCATCCAGTCATTTCTCTCTAATTATGTGTGTCTCTAAATGCCTAATTATCATTGAGAACAAATTGCATGCTACAAAGATAATATTATGGAGAACTGTTAATCTGTTAAGATGCTACTTTTGAGTTTTGAGCAGTTGATGCAGCTGTTAAAACAGAATTTTTGCCACCTGGACATATCATTGCCATTTTCTGGTAAAATTCAGAAGCAACTGATGAGAAGCCAGAATACTGGACTTAGCTTCTGTAGGCATTCTGCATATCAACTAAAGAAATGTATCTCTATGTCCTTCAAAATCTTCCACTCTTTTGGTTTGTTAATAGCTTGGTTTGCATTGTCCACATATATCTGGCAACACAGAATAACAGAGTAGATTCATGGAGCTTTCTTACCAAATATAATGTGCATAGAAATTACATGTTTCTGTGGAATACTTGATAATTGTGCTTAGGTGGCTTAACTGTAATTAATGTGTAATGTGCACTTTGGCTAGAAAAGAGAAATTATCAGGTACTTGCTTCATGATTATTTCAGCATGCACTACACCATATTTTGTGGTCATAATAGTTCAGACAGATGAACATCCTTAGTTCCTATTCAAGTCCATTGTTGCTGAGTATCTCTGGAACCTCCTAGGTGAGGTCCTGAATCCCTGAGGAATATATAGTGAGTATACATAAAGCATAATTTATAGCTGATGCCTGCATACAAATAATGCCACTGCTTGTTAATGATATCATCAAAATTTCTCAGCTCAAGGACATCCCTGATCTCCAGAGTTCTAAAACTTTATCTGTAGTAAAACTTCCTTTTAGAGTTGAACTTTTGGATTTCCTCATAATCCTTTTTTTTTTTTTTTCATATCAATTCTTCAGGCTAAAAGATTTTAAAGGAGACATGAATGATCAAGAGTGATTTCAGTCTTAAAGGCAAACGTAGGTGTACACGTTATCTATTTGTATTGGTCTGGTAATATGAAACCTAGAAAAAGGTGGACTGGTAGTAAGTTGAGATGTCAGTTTTTAATTAGCAGTCATCATGCTGCTACCTATTCTATGTAATCAAATCAAATCAGCAAAATACTGACAATATGAAAGAGAGGTGCTTGAAGAAATCTAAGTTAGTGAGATCCATTAATAATCTGATCTCATAGGAATACAGCTAAAATTTATTCCCTGTTTTACTTTCATGAATAATATAATTAAACTAATCAGCACTTTAAGCACCACAAGAGAAATTCTGTCCTAAATTCTGCTCATCTGTACACAGGCAGCCTTGAAAAGGGCATGAGGATATAACAGTGCCATGTCCCTTGCCAGAATCCGCTGGAGACTTGTGAGGATAGCTGTAAGCAGTGTGAACTTCCCCACTTGTGTCCATCAGTCCCAATGGACTTGGATTCTGCATCTGTGGAGATCTGGAGATGTTACAGTATTCACAATTTGCTGCATCCGGAGACACGTGCTGTTTTGCTTCTTTGCTCTTCTGGGATCTCTTCACAGGCTTCTTAATCTTTACGTTCCCCCAACGGAGTAGAGATTTGACTGGTTGACCAAGAATATTCCGTATACTGTGTTGGTCATCTAGGCAAAAGAGCCTGAGGAGTTAGGCTTGGAATCCAGCCTAGGCAAGGTCCCAGACTTTGCACAGAGCAGCTGAGGAGCTGCTGTTGAACACATACTGGTCATTATCTCTTCTGTGAATGAGGTATGGGTCAAGGCATGGAAACACACACCAGAAGGCAGCAATTCCTTAAACCTGTGTAGCTCTGAGTGAACAACCAATAGAATCCTAGAATGGTTTGGGTTAGAGGAGACCTTAAAGATCATCTAGTTCCAAACTCCCTGCCATGAGCAGGGACATCTCCCACTAGACCAGGTTGCACAAGACCCCAACCCACCTGGGCTTGAACACCTCCAGTGATGAAGCATCCACAACTTCCCCAGGCAACCTTACATCTCCTTACATCCAAGTTGACTTCAGGGGAGCTGGTTTTAAACTCCAACTTTTTCTGGTAAAATAGAGAAAGGTAGATAAAAATAGAGATTCTGAGCCTTCTTACTTCAGAAAAGGCAAGACACAGGAGGTGGAGCCCTGGTACCTAAAGTGCACAATGCAATAATGTGACAAATTTTATACTGAGGAGAGATTATTTAGCTAAAAGCCACAACTGTGAGCTAGATTGAAATGCAAGACAAACATGAAGGCTATTTTTCAGTGATGACCAAATGGACCAGTATTGCCAGATAATTTAGTTTTGGTGGAATTTTATTCCTCCATGTTGTGATGTCTGCAAGGCAACGTCTGTATCTGGCACTCCAGCTGGGTTATTTGTGAGACTGTTTGCTTGTTTGTGTTATTCTGGTGTTGAGAAGCCCTAATCATAGGTCAAGCCTGCATTGTTTTAGGCACTAAATGAACTCAGAACAAAAAGGCAGTTCTGCTGCCATAGAGGTTATGATCTAAGTATGAAACAAGAGACAACAGATGGGGCTAGACAGACGGGAGAGCATAAGGAAACAATGTGACTGTACTGGTCAGCCAAAAAGTCAGTGTTCAAAGGAGAGCAGCAAGCCAGCAATGAGTTTTATATAAGCAACATATCAAAGACAGGTTATGAAATGAGACAATTAAGAGAGCTTTGCAGATGACTTGGGAAATCCTTCTAAGAATGATGCAGTTTGGTGGGGAAGGGCTTTGGAAGTAAAGCAAAAAATCCTGGGGTTTAGGGCATAGAAAGTAGAAAACCAGTAGAAAGTACACAGAAAGCGGCAATATCACTGAAATTTTTAGAGAAGTTGGTTTTCTGGTTTTGTGGGTGTTTTTTTTTTTTTTTTTTTTTCAGCAGCATTCTGTATAGGTAGGAGTGAGCTAAAGCTGCATGTCTTTGATCTACTTTTTAAGTATGGAGCACCCTCCAAAGATGCTCCTTCTTCTCATCCTCATTGTAGGATTTTTCTCCCAAGACACTTATTGGCCATGGAGAGTTTGATGAGATTCACTTTTGAGTGCATAAAATCCTTTGTTTGGGCAAGGAGTTTACAGAATACTTCTGTACTCTCTGAATTCAAAGGCTAGTGGAACAAAAGCCTGGATTTGGAAGTCAAATACAGTTTTTGTCTCAAGCAGAACAGGAAAATAATCACAAGACCATGTTTGATCGTACTGGACAGTTGGTAAACAACTTGACAGCAATTTCATCATATGGTTACATTAGCTATTATTATATATGCCCATTGTATTTGGCAAATTGCAATTTCTCTTTGAAAATGATCCTTGCAAAATAATACATGACATTTTAAAGAGCCATGATCTATATATGCAAACCAATAAATTCAAGAGAACTACATACAGCTAGATGGCATTAACGGAGTTAAAAGAGCCTTTACTTGGAGATCTCTCACTTTAGTAGTTCTGTATCCCATTGCTGTATTAATAAAGTTCTCTGTATTTAAAATGACAATTACTTGCAAAAATTTATTATAAGCTTTATGTTTGCTTTCAATTTCCCTGCTATATATAGGGAAGATAAGAGTAGTGAGTATCTCTCAACAAAATTAAATCCCTCCATATGGCACCCTTCTCCCATTAAGATATATAATATGAGCCCAAAAAGCATCTTTTGAAATAGTTTTATAGCTGAAATGGGATTTTAGTTTAGCTTAATTTGTGAATTGCCTGAAGCAAGAATTATCTTTAATACTGTCTGTATAAGGCTGCTCCCACAGCTGGTCTTAACCAATTCTGTGTCAAAATAACCAGGAGCTGTCTCACATTCATCTAGAAGTTAGGTTTCTAATCTGAATTAATCTATGTTTCCTTGATACTCAACAGAAAGAATGGTGCACTTGGAGAGGACATCCTGTTCTATTCTACTACATGATCTCAAAATAAAATTGTCTTTTAAATCTCACTCTTCAGTTGGTCCTGCTCCTCTGATGTCTACAGAGGGAGCCTAGGTGATTAGCTTAATCTAGGCACCTCACTCTGGGCAGCTGAAGTTGGATGAGATTACACACAATCTTTGAAAGTGAGCTGAACTGTCTTTTATTCCAGCTGGTCAGGTGTAGTACGGTGGTGCAAGCAGCAGACACATCATTGACCAGCGAGTATGGGAAGAATGTAAGGAGAGCCTGTATAGAGACAGGGTAGAATAGTTGCATTAGTTCACCTGGATATTATCCAGCAAAGAGCGTGGCCAGGCTTAGTAGTGGCTATTAGTTTTAACAGGAATTCAACTTGAGAAACAGTAACATTTGAGGGAACGTAAGGACAATGTCATATATTGAGTGCTAGGTAAATTATTAATAATATCACACGCCGTGATTCCTATATTAAAAAAAGGCTTTACTTAAAAGAGCAGTATGTTTTAGCATGACTGGACTGTTCTCATATCAACCTCTTCAGCCATGAGGTCCTCACCAATCTGTGTACTCAGAGCAGTCTTCTGTGCACTAGACTGCTGCTGGCACATTAGTGTGGCAGGATCTATTATGCTACAAACATCTGATCTGTTGAATGCAAATTGGGAACTTGCAAAAGTGTAACATATTTAATTCTTAGAGCTATTTACCAAATGCAAATGCATTTGCTTGTGTGCAGGGACCGTGATTCTGTCTTACCTACCCCCACCCATCAGCTGTTTTACTACTTCCTCTGTTTAAAGTTGTGGTAGCCCTGTTGTGGAAAGACTTTTATGTAGTTCTCAGAGCCTGTAAAACAAGCCTTTTCCATAAATCATATTTTTTAAAAGTGCTGCTCCAAGTGATTTGACATTTTTTCAAAAGATAAAAGTTTATGTGCTTGGAATGATGTCTCTAAGAGGTATGCACTTTATATTTTATTCATTTTGATAGCTTGTGTTATGATACATTTGATAGATCCTGAAAGATGCTGTCAGGTTTAAAGAGACAACCAATAAACTTTTGTTAGTGATTAAAATGTGCCCCATAATCATCAGATGCCTCTGTCTATGCAAAGAGATTGTATCAACCTTATGACATTTTTTTCTTTTCAAAAATTCTTGTTGCACAGTTTTCAGCGGTGTTACATAATATATACCAGAAAAGGAAAGTCAAAAAGTAAAATTATAAAAAAATAACACTTCTGCAGCTGAGGAGCACAAATTTTATGAGATGGTAATCCTTAAAGAAAACAGGTAGAAGACAGTAATGATTTCTTCACAAAGTTTGTTCTGAAAATTGCAGAAATAAACCTATACTGCAAGTAACATTAATTAGGACTTCAGTGGTTTGCTAGGTAGACAGAAAGAGAAACAGAAACACAGCAAGCCATATCTAGGATTAACCCATTGCCTGTAGTAGAGAGCATCCATTAATACCAGCTGAAGATATAGCACGTAGCTCTTCTGCAGGCTTCAACATTATTTTTCATACTAAAATATGTTGTTGAAGATTTTTGTTTTTTCCTCATAATGGAAGAAATTTTGAGGGCAGTATGGAAAGTCAATTAATTGTAAACAGGAATTAATCAGTAATGCTATGTAAAATAAAATTTATCACAAAAAGAGCTCAATGAAATAAATTTTACAGCTAGAAAAAAAATTGAAATGCAATTACCAGATGGGAAAGTTTGAAAAGATATGTTAGTCTTTGACATCCTTCAAACAATTTGGTGGATTACAAGGTGAAAGCAAGACCAACACGGAAGTATTTTGTGTGTATTGAGGTGCAGTACAAGCGAGAATGCAGTGTGGAGATAAGAGACTACTTAAAATCCTGCCAAGCAGTTCCTCTGGTTTTGCTCTATTTACAATGATTCAGCAATCAGAGCACAGAAGGATTTTTCTTTGTCTTCCAAAGAACCAATAGTTCTGAAATTTCATGAGACCAATACTCTGATTTTTACGGGGACAGGAACTTCCTCACTGCTCAGTATGGGGTTTTAGCAGGCAGTGAGAATACAAGCAGTTGTTACTGTAGTTGTTTCACTGAATAATATAAAGTAGTTGTTTACAGACATATTTTTAAACTGAGAAGAGATTTGAGTGCTTTATAGCTGTAAAAATGTTTGCAGTTCTACCAGAGCATGTCTACGTGTGCGATGTCTTGCTAAACATCTACTTTTCACGTTCATTCTGTATCACAACTATTTCCTTTCCCCTCCCCTTCCTACCAAGGGGTTGGGAAAGGGTAGGAAGACACAAGACATTTATTATGTCTGTATCCACTTGACAATTAAGATACTACCAAATTTGAGGTATTTGGATGGGGATATAATTTAATTACCTTTAATAATCATTTTATTGAATAAAATTCTGCTACTACAGTATTTGATTTTTAATACCTTTTATAGATGTTTCAACCTCAGAGAAAACTTTAAACCAATCAGTGGAAAGTTGCTCCAGTGTAGATAACAATTATTGCATTTATTTTTTTCCTGAGACTGTGGACACTCTACCATGGCAAATTTATGGTCTAGCACAATGTGCAGTCAGGAAGCATCTAATTTTGTTATTGAAATGAACCATCTATGAATCTGTGAGTTTAAGGCAGGCAGTCATGGAAACCTTGTCTTTTGCAAAACCTTCCACTTAGAAAATCCCTTGCCAGAAGACTTGCTTTGGTCTAGTCCTTCTACAATAGGAGGGACCTCGTTGAGCTTTGTTCAGGGACCTTTGTGGGCACTTCTGAACAACCTGCGGTTTGGTCTCCCTACTAGTGCCCCAATATTCAGGTTTCTCATAGGCAGTTTGTGATTTCTTGTTTCTATTTAGCTATGTCCATTAACAATATGATAGAAATAATATAATGCTATAATAGTATTCTAAATAATGCTATAATAGAACACTGTAATAGAACCCTTTTACATGTAGAGTATCACTTTTCCTTTTGTTTTGTTCAGATGTCCTTTAGCAGTGATTTATAGTTCTGGTTTATTTATGCTCTGAAATAAAGTGTGGGAAAACAGTATACATGAAATTATCTTAGTGCAACAAGCTGAAGTGTTTATAGTCGATAAACCTAAGTATACTGTATAATTAAAACAATTATTTCATCAAAAGATGCTTTTTTAAATTGGTTTGCAATTAGTGCCATTGAAATCGTTCTATTATTTTACATGCATTTAATCTCTGTTTCAGTCTTTCCAAAGCACATTTTTCATAGAAGGCAAAACAATTTAACAGTTATAATTATAGTTTAAACAATTAGAGATATACATGATCAGATTAAAAGCCTAGAGTAAGCCTTACTGTACTGGGACGGAGGCACGGGAGAGGATAGTGTGGCGGGTAACTCGATTTAAGGTTATGAAGATAGGGGTATGATTATAATATTTTCCAGTTTCAGTGATATTGTATCACTGCATATTCCCAGAAAACAGAAAAAAGAATTTCCCACTCCTGACACTTCTGTCACAAGTGCTTCCTGAATAGCATAGTACCGTTTTAGGTATTGTAGCAGTAATGGATCCCTTGTTATAGGTATGTTTGTAATACTGATTTCCCAGTCAGATGTTAGAAAGAACTTCACATCCTTGTCATGCATCTCAGGTCTAGACACTCCAGGTATTAGCCTCAGTTGGTGAAACACGTTTGCAAAGAGAATGTTTTCATGTCCATGATTGCATCAAGGCTGATGGAGAATTGTTTTGAAAGGAATGCTTGCTGTGCTTGCCGATCATTCTGCAGTTCTGATGTTGTGTCCTGAAATCTATGGGCAGATGATCTCTTTCCACAAATCTTTTTGTGGAAGACAGCTGTAGGGAAGGAAAAAAATCATGTGAATCTCCTGGAAGTATTACTAGATGCTACCATTAAGGGATAGATACTTTCCCCATTGACAGGAGGGGTCTCTGTAAAGTGCTGATGAAGATGCCTGTAAAAGTCTAAGCATGCAGTGGATGCATTGACTTGATGGTAAGCGTTTGTGTATGTATCTCCAGGAAGGGATTAAAATATGAGGAATGTTTCTGAAATCAGGAGGTGAAAATTCCGACAGGAAAACTATGCAGGCACTGTCCTTTCTATTTGGCACTTCTCTTCCACTTTTTGTTCTGGTAGGTTGGAATGAGACTTATTCTTGAACAGGTACAAGTCCCCTCCAACCTCCCTTTTCAAGAAGAGGAAATGGAGTTCATCTGGTGATGGCTCCACAGGGCGCTGAGTCCAGTGCTGAGGTTCACTGTGTCTCTGTCATACACCTCCAAGGGAAGACAGGAACAATCTAACAGGGACAGCTCTAGACAATGGAAGCTGTGCAGCAAAGTGCAGTGACCCTTTCATACTGGAGACAGCAGAACCACAAAGAGGAGGCCTTGTGCATCGTTTATTTAACCGTTCAGTGAAAAACTTAAAAATGTAATCAAGAGAGAATAGTCATGCAGAAAATGTCTAAAACTTAATTTCATTATAGCAGTAAGAACCACAATGTATGACTCTGTGCTCATTGTCTGGTTCCTGTACTCTCCTGGCATGGAGTAAAGGGGATTTTTAACAGCAGAACACTCAATAAGGATAAGGTATCTCTGAAGGGCTACCATCCTACTTTTTTTTTTTTTCCCCTTAGATTTTTCTTTTAAACAAGAATTGCACTTCTTTTTGATATCTTTTGGTGCATGTTTGCTTTTGTCTGTAATTCCCCAAATCTAGGAAGACCTTTCTGTAGGCAATATGTTTTCTGCTTCCTTTTGCTCTGTGTTTTGTTCATACTTAAGTTTTAACTCTTGGGTTTGGCCCCATTAAGGAATCTAATAACATACACCTTGTAAGCCGTCACTAGGAGTATTAGAAAACACAGTTGCAGTGTGAACATGCAACTTTCTTCAAAGTATTTGTGACTGAAATGCAAATGGATGGTGGTCTGAAAATAGGTAATCCAAGATCCAAAAGTTTCACATGCGTATTATTTTAGATGTGTTACTAATTTGATAATTTACGTTTCTTTCTTAAAGTGTCTGTCAAAGGGCAATTCAGCCCACCTATAAGCCTGATTCCTCCTTGGACGTGCCTTTCCACTGATTTTTAAAATCTGATGTGATACCTTCCAGATTTGGATGTCTCAGCTAAGTGCCTAGAGGCAGTCTGTCCCCTCTAGAAAGTATCAATCTACCTTGATGTGATTGGTTTCTCTAATTTAAGCAGTCTATTCCCACACATGTAATGCACCTCTCTCAATCCTCCCTTCATGTTCTCTTCCACACTTCCATCTCTGCAGTATCTCTCATTTCAGAGTATTCCCCAGTTGCCCCACGCTCAGTGTAGCTCCACCACTGCCCCTTTCTTCCCTGCACTATTAGCTTCATCTGTCCCTGCCCTGCCCTTCCCGCTATGCCCATTTCATCTCTCTTCCCTTGAATGTTTTGTTTATCCATTTGGGATAAAGCAAATTCTTCCTGTGTTTGTAAAGCACTGTACAAATTGAGATATCTGTATATATTTTCATAATTATCACATTGCAATTTCGAAGACTACTATACCTAATTCTCCTGTTGTGTTATTCAGTTTACCCAAGATCCTTATTTCTATTTAACGGATGCTGTAGAGCAGTGTTTTGGTCAGAAAGCTTTGTACTATAATTGAGTAACAAATTATTAGTTTCTTCTCATGTGTTCAGTGAACTGGTTTTGCAGATCTTTCAGCTCAATTCATTATGATCAAATGGAGAAGCATTTGTTTCAATAAGATTTTAATCTCTAGAACTATCTTTTGCATCAGTGACTTTTCATTGTTAATTGCTTTCTTGTCCCTCATTAAGGTGTTCTTGCAACTGCTTCATCCAAACTAAGCTCCTTTTCTATACACACAGTTTGAAAAGACTCTATTATATTTTTGGGGTAATGTAGCCATTGTTCCTTTCTTAATCCAACAGTAAATTTTTCCCTTATTTTCCTCCCTTGATGTTCACAAAAACCATACAGAATCATACTCAAAGGAATTTTAGAAATGTCCTGAATTCCTGCAAAATACATCAGAATATGAAAAGTTATTTTGTTATTTGATAGTACCAATTAAGAACACCAGGGTACCTAGCCTGTGCTGACTGTTTGTGAGTGAATTGCCACCAATATTAATGATTTAAAAGGTTATACACTGGCTGGAGCACATCCCTAATGTCTCATAGTCATCCTACTAAGAATTATTTTTATTATAATTTCTCTTGAACCTGTTGCTACTTGAAACTCCATAAATGTCACAGGAAGCAAAGATGTCAGACAACAATTTAAATATGCCCCAAATTTTACACGCAGAAATAACAAAATCAGGGGATGAGTTCAAGTGTTTCTCTCCCTTTTCAAAAATCAATTGGTTGTGAATTTATTATTTTAACACAGCTGACAGAGAACATACAGAAGGAATTCAGTAATGAAAAGCATTTGGGGTTTTTGACAGGTCTTGGCTGAAACAAAGTCCTTTGAGACCAGCGTTTGGAGGCAGAGGTGAAAGTAGAAATTGGTTTACCTGAAGATCTCTGTATATGGAGTCTGAGTTTTCAAGGGAGACTGCCTGCCAGTGTCAGGGCTTATCTTCTGACACATCCAGGCTGAAATCTATCAAAACCTGAAAACTTCTTGACTTCTCATTGTAGATTCTATATGTGTGATTTTCGACACAAAACTTTGTTTGCACAGGTCCTAAAAGTTTCCCAGAAGTTTTATGTTAATCTTACAATCTGTTCAAAACTACAAATCTTTTTTTGCCTATGTATTCTCTACTTTACTCTGGGCATAAACAATTTCTGTAGAAAACTCATTCACTGATTCTGATATTAAAATTAACTATTTGAAGTAATTGAATTTTGTAACTATTCATTTATTAGTTTTCACAACAATTTAGTACAATTCACTCTCAAAAAAAAAAAAAAGTTGATTAATGTAGTCTTATTGCTTCATAGATCTGTGCAGCATTTATATTGAGAACTTTAAATGTAAACCAGTATTTTTTGACTTGTTTTAGAACTTCAAGGACAATGTAGATATCCAGGAGTGAGGCAGATTTTGTTCTCTCTTGTAGATCATTAATGTAGCTATTTACGAAGGTCTGCTCAGTAGTGGCTGTGTAACAGGGTGTCAGGAATATAATTTGAAGCCTCTGAATTACATAGTGTAATTGAGAGCTAATAGTTGTCTGCAGAACTTTTATTGCTCTAGTAAGTTATTCAATAGGAGAAAAAATCTAGCTAAATTTTCATGTTCAGCCTGACTTTAAAAACTGTGGGTTAAGGAGTTCTGTGAAGATGTTTCCTGTAACAAATTTTAAAGTTTAAGCACAGTGGAAAGTTTTTCAGACAGTAAACTCTTGGGTGCAGGACTCATATATTACATCCAACACAGGGAAAGGTGTATCCCTGACTGGGGCTGGTAAAAGTTACAGGAAGATACACTGAGAAACAGTAATAGCAATTGCACTGAACAAGAAAATGAAAACACGTCATGCTCTTTTGAAGGTCCATTCATGCTGTAGTATGTAACATACATAGAATGCATTTCTGTTCAATATTCAATAATCTTGAATATTATTCTTAAGCTCATCAAACCTAGCAGTTGAAATCTGTGTGATAAAATTGGCTGTGTGCTCTGAATTTTTCCCCAGCACTCAGAACATTCACAGTATTATACCATTATAAAATAATCCCTTCTTGTGGTCATGCTTATGTATCTTTGGATATCAGATTGGTAGTTATGTATTTATTTACACATTCAGTATTTACTGTCTAAAAAAAATTCAGCCATGTGTACTTAAGGCACCAAAGGCAGAGCCAAGCCCTGAAGCTCTCAAAGCTGAGTCACATTAGATGGTACAGTGATGCACCATATTCATCCTGAATTGTGCAAACCAAAAGATACTACTTGCATTTGAAAATACTGGCAACAAAGTAGGTTAACTCTCATGTGATCACTGGAATGCTGTGTGCTAGCTTTTGAAAATCTAAAATGTAAGAAAAAGATGAAGAAAAACCCTCATAACCTCCTGTCAGACTTTACAACTGCTAGTGTT
>NW_008599722.1:93442-97090 GCF_000691845.1 Merops nubicus
GTTTAAGATGGATAAAAAGTAAAAGATATAATCCATAGCACAGAGTAGCTGATGAGCTGCATTCAAGATAAATAGATTAATGAAAATGCTGTGACATTTATTTCAAATATTAAAAATTCAAATGCAAGTGGTTAATAGGTCTCATACACATCAGCTCTTTCTGTAATTCTGGGACTGGTGCAGTTTTGCCCTTAGTCATTTGGGGATTGCTTTTCTATCTGCTTTGATCATATTGTGCTTCTGCAATATTCCCACCAGTTATCCTAAGAACTCTGATAACTGAATCTTGTTTCATCTGCCCTAGAAAATAAAATATCATGAAAGAGACTCTCAAATAAAATTGTGGAGAAGGAAAAAACCAAACAATAATGAGTCCAAAATGCTTATTAGCACCTTTAATGTAAACATTGGTATTTATGAAGATTTAACCGAACCTCTCAAAAAAATTGTAGCATGAATATATAGAATGCACAGCCAGTATAAACCTTTTCTTTCCTACACAAAGAAAAGCATTTGTCATTCTGGTAACAGAAGGCACAGAAAACAATGCCAATTCACAAATAAAACCTCTCATGATTTAATATTGTTGTTTTGTCCCCTGTGATCCTAGAGTGATAAATATTGTACCTTCTTTTGTCAGTATCAGAAATGCTTTCATATATGGAATAAAGACTCATTCATTATATTCATACTAGTTTTTTTTCCAGATTGCTTTTTCCAAGCTTTTTCAGTATACACCATACCAGTGATATTGTGCCAGCTTTCTTGTGATCATTCCATAGCTCCACTGTGATGCTACTGGCTTCATTTCTATTTATTACTGGGTTTTGTTATTATTATTTATATTCTTGAGGCTTTAAGAGGCATCCACTGTGGCTTGGGACCTCATTACTTCAGGATGTGTACAAACATGTGCCTAATCTAGCCTATGAACACTGGAATTATACATGGCATGCAACTGTCCATGGAGTGTGGTCCTCTTGGAAACCCACAGGCAAAGTCTCTTTGGTCTGTTACTTTTATCCCCAAAGGAGGAGGGAAAACTGTAGTCATCTCAGGTGAAATGTCTATAGCTACATCCTCACTCACCTAGCCAACAACAATACATTATGGGTTTGTCTAGTGTTGTAATCTTTCAGTAACTCAAAACATATATTAATTTCAAAATGTTTCTCCAAAATAGTTGTCTTTTGCAAAAAATCAGTGCTCTAAATAGACTTATATTGTTCTCACTGGGGAATACACAAATATTAAGCACATTATGTTTTAAGAAGAGGTGTCCCAGCTTCAGTGTGATACCAAACCACCTCTCATTGAATGATGGCATTAAGAAACATAATCATTACACTAAATCTAGGCAAACAATCTAATCACTATATTAACATGCATTAGTTAATTTGTGTGTACCAAGCTCAGTATTTTAGTAGTGTTTTTCCTCCCTGGACACATCTCCTATCTTCATATTTAAACCACTATGGAAAGGTCAGTAAACATTGATTTTGTAAATGAAAGCTCTAAAATATGACTTGAAAGAGCTAGTGTTTTTTTTTGAGGGAAGTGAAAATTCAACGTAAGTCAGGCCTTCAGTTTTGAGAGCCAGATTTTTCCTTCCAAGCTTTAGAGCTGTTAATAGACTCATACATGGTTAAACATTTGTTTCACTAAAAATTCTTATTGTCTGGACCTAATGCAACTGCACGTGTGGACCAGAACAGGCAAGTTTCAAAGCAATAGGTTGATTTTAATTGAGTAAATAGAAAGGCAGAGAGTAGGACACCAGATGAAAATGAAAAGACTGTGTCATGACTTCATCCTAGATGGAGGGCTCAGTTGTCTAAATTACTGAGCATATGCAGCTTCAGCAGAGAACAGCAATGACGTACCTCACCCTAAAGGCTGCTTATTCCTGCAAGAGCCTCCTGTCCCTTCTTCCCTCCCCTTCAAATCCATCTCAGTGGATCTGAGGAGGACTTAAACCACGCTGCTTCAGCTCTGCAGACCTTCAGCAGCTTCATGCACATCTCACACTGGTACAAAGGCTGGCTGTATCCCTGAAGCCATCCCAGTGAGAAAAAACACATTTCTGTCACTTTTTCTGAATGATTAGTGAAAATACAGATACAGACATCAAAAATGAAAAATTGCATAAAAATGTGCACTATATACAACACAGCTTTTAAAATCTTGGAAGTAAATATTGTTCTTAAATCACATGTGGGACTGAAATAATGAAATAAGGCTGGTTGTATTGAGATTATTCACAATCTACTTCATTGCCCTTAAAGAAATAACTAGATCATAGTTCAAATGTGAACAGTTAGTTTTATCTCTCTTTGTAAACAGTGGATGTTTGTATTTTTCTAGGAAAGGAATTGTTTGCTAAAATGAGAAGTCAGGAGAAGGACAAATAATATAAATTATTATTAAGATGTTTGCATCTTTTAAAACCTGCCACACCACCACCTCTTCACACTACTACAATCCAAGGAGATGAAAGAATGTGGAAGGGAATTAGAGTAGTCTTAGTAACTAACATCAGATTCACAAAGAGAATTCCTGATTATTGAAGTCCAGCTAGAGAAATGCAAGTACTTTGTAAAGGCAGTTAAATAGTGAGGTGACTCAAGCCTAATGGAGCAAGAAGAAGCAAAAGTAAGAATGGAAAACAGAGGGCTATTTGGAAGGAAGGCAGTTAAAAATAGTGTAGGAAAAAGCCAGGAATCCTATATATTCCACTGCTTTTATATTGAATGCTTGTCCAGACCAGATAGAACAAACAAAAATCAGCTCACAAGTTCACGCTTCAGAACGCAAGCCTTGCAGAGGTTTGGGTAAGTACATCTCATCTGTGACACTTCTCCTTTGGAAGGATAATACCTTCTATTACTGAGCTTTACATGTTGTCAAATCCCATTCCCTCAACTGTTTTTTTTTCTCCCCTCACCTTTTAAGATAGAGGTCATCAAACTTGATGCCCCACCTGTTAGAAACAAGGTGCAGTCACTGATTACCTGCTATTTCCATTCTTTGCACCCAAGCTTGCAACAACCTTTGGATGAGCTAATCCTAAGCAAGAACCATACTTTTTGTTATCATCTTTTTTTTTTTCCCCTGTTTATGAAAATCAATGTTTGCTTATGGCTGCTTCAGAATCTCAAGCGTATGTTGTCTAATGGTATTGCTTTAAAGTTTTATATTTTCTCTTTATGACTTAGGATAATTATTTATAGTTGCATATCATAATGTAGCAGGGTTATGGGAAACAGAGTGTTGGATTGCACTGCAAAGGGAAGAGCAGATTCAGGGTTTATTGTATTATTATATTATAGAAAGCACTTCAGAGGCTACAGAAGAAGGAACTCAAATTGTGGCAGTTCTCAGAAGCTGGGATAGTACAAAACAGATTTCATTCACAACACACTCTTCTATCATCATGGCTGTATATATAGCACATTAAAGTATAATTGAAACACAGAAAATCAGGAAATGAGAGAACTGAAGCCAAGTTTTTGACGTGTGATCAAAAAGCATATGGGAAAAAAATAGGGGAGGAAAAGGTCAGCAGTTAAATAGAAAATAGAAGACTGAATATAATTTCTGCTTTTAAAAAACAGATGGGAGATTTAGCAAAGTTGCAGTGAGGGAATT
>NW_008599722.1:97256-135945 GCF_000691845.1 Merops nubicus
TCACATAGTACAAACTTCTTGAAATACATAAATGAAAACTAGCTCCTAATCACATCCTGGAAATACAAAGCCAGCATGGCATTTTATACAGTACATCGGTTTTTAATTAATGTATTGTGAAGAAAAATGTACAGAATTGCTATGAATTTTCCTTCATGCCTCAAAGTACCATCCTGACAATGGACAACTAAGCAGAGTATGTATCTTGCCAGATCCTATTCTTCCCAGTTTCATTTCTGCCACCTCTTACTCCCATGACAGTGATGAGGAAGAGCTACTTTAGTGACTTCAGTATCTGAAGGTTTCTTTTCATTGAGTGCATCTTCTGGGAGCTGGGATTGCTGGGAAACGGACTTTATAAGAATTTCTGAACTGTATCTTTCACTTGGTTTCTACCTTTTACTTTCACATCCATTTAGTAGCATGAGTCCTGTTCAACAGAAAATGAACAAGAGATTTCACTTGCTTGTATAAAAAGGTGGTGTGCACATTAGGCTGGCATGTAGACCAAATCTGTTCCCAAGAGGGGAATATTTCACAGCTCCTATATCTCTTGTAGATGTGATTCCTAAAAGAAGAAACACTGAATATAGTGTGTCAGGAGGATCTTTCTTGGGTTTTTCCAATTAACATCCTCTAATTGCAAAGGTGCACCTGCAGTAATGTTTCAAATGGCAAAAGTTATATTTTGGTAATATTTCTACCAGAATAATTCTTTCAGATCTTTCAATGGGATTGAAAAGAGGCAATGACTGCTACTTGTTGAAGTGTGAGTACACACAGAGCTAGGTAACAAGCTGTGTCTATCTACTGCCAATTTTGTAGTTTTTCCTCTCCAAACTAGGAAGCGTGCCCAGGGCATATAATATATTTTCAGTGATACACAGTTGTATTATTACTATCTCATAGTTTCAGGCATTTACTCTAACTGTGTATGTCATGCAAACAGAAATGATGTTCTCCTACTATAATTTTACAGATATTTATATTAACCGTTCAGGACCAAGTGTATGTAATTAATTATGAATATGCAGTGTTTGAAATGGAGCCCTGTTTCCATACATTTTGACAGTAACCGGGTCTAAGTGTGTCGTTTTGTCTGTCGAAGTCACAGTGATTTCAGTGTAACATAGAAGATTCAGGAAAGAATGAATAAGTAGCTGTATAGCTTGCCTGCATATCATAGAATGATCTGGGTTAGAAGAGACCTTTAAAGGTCATCTAGTCCAACACTCCTGCAGTAAGCAGAGACATCTTTAACTGAGGTTGCTCAGAGCCCCATCCAACCTGACCTGGAATGTTTCCAGGGATGGGACATCGACCACCATTCTGGGCAACATGTGCCAGTGTTTCACCACCTTCAGTGTAAAACATTTCTTCCTTATATCTAGTCTAAATCCTTTAGTTTAAAACCATTACCCCTTTTCCTGTCACAACAGGCCTTGCTAAAAAGATTGTCACCACCTTTCTTCTAAGACCCTTTGAAGTACTGAAAGGCTGCAATAAGGTCTTCCCAGAGCCTTCTTTTCTCCAGGCTGAACAACTCTCAGGCTTTTTTCATGGGAGAGGTGTTCCAGCTCTCCTCTGATCAATTTTGTGGCTTTCCTCTGGACCTGCTCCAACAGGAGCTATGTCTGTCTTGTGCTGAAGACTCCAGAGCTGGGCACAGTACTCCAGGTGGGGTCTCACCAGAGCAGAGTTGAGGGGGAGAGTCTCCTCCCTCGACCTGCTGGCCAAACTTCTTTGGATGCAGCCCAGGATATGGCTGGTCTTCTGGGCTGCGAGTGCACATTACCAGCTGATGTCCAGCTTTTCATTCACCAGTATCCCTAAGTCATTCTCCCAGGGTTGTTCTCAATCCCATCATCCCCAGTCTGCTTTGATACCAGGGTTGCCCCAACGCGGGTGCAGGACCTTGCACTTGGTCTTTTTGAATCTCATGAGGTTCACACTGGTTCATATACTGGAATCCCATTCAGAATTATTCTCTTTCAGTGCTAACCATGATTTTGGTAGTGCCATTTGTATAGTATCTTTGGGGTTTTAAATTTTCAGCCTTTTACCAAGCTTTTCCACTAGAATTAGTAAAAATCCAAGTTCTGTGTAAGGTGACGCTAGCTTTGCTGACGGAGCCACCACTGACAGCAGGACATATGTTCTTTTCTAAAATTATCTTTCCTTATCTTGGGCTTTGATAAGTACCGAAGCTACAAATATCCTTTTGTTAGATATAGTGAGGTCCCTGAATTTGTCACTTCAGTAATATTTCAAAATATGGTTCAAAATTCTGGGCACACTTTCTGTCCTGTTGACTTAATTTTGTGTTCCACTCCCAAGATCGTTTGTTTGTCAGAGTGACTGCTGGCTATGTAGCTAGGGTTGTACTGAATAGCTAATTGTGGAAATCAGCAAAATACTGAAAAACTGGCATTGTTATTTGGCCAGAACCAAATTACAAGCCAAACAGTAGTTAGAGATGATATATTACAGCAATATGTTGCAAATGGAAAACAAGTCCAGGACTTCGTCAACCTTGGAAAGCAAAACATATAAGTGAGAATGCATTCTGGGAAAGTACTGCAGATATCATGCTTACTTCTGGCTATGCTGTAATCCTACTAAATTTGTGGTGACTTATAATCATTTGTTTGTATGAACATAGTCACCACCTTCTGGTTTAAATAAAATTTTTGACAGCAGAAAAAAAACCAGCATCTGCAAGATAAAGGTGCAAGGGTGAGAAACAGTGTCTTTGAGGATTATTGCTCTGATCTTCTTCCTTAAAAGTAAATGATAATGTAAGTAGTATTGTTTTACATCTCCAGTGAGGGTAGAATTGGCCCCGCTTGGGCCTTTAAACCTATTGTCTTTAAGGTTGTGTGTTTTGTCTTGAGAAAGAGAGTAGTAGAGCTGCAAATCTGACAATATACATTATCATCCAGATGGAACATTAGGGAGGTATTCACAAAAACTAAATTTCACCTGGTAAGGTTAATCACCCCGAATTTCCCACACAGACAGGAAGAGATCTGCTTTAAATCACCCCCTAAAAGTAAGGTCCCTCTGGAGGGAATCAAATCCCAGTGAATACCTCTGCCTTTTCTCCTTCTAACTATTCTCCTGATTGCTCAGTTGTGTTTGAACCATCTCTGTTTCCCAAATACTCATACACGTATATGGATGCACACACATGCAGAGATTCGGATTACTTAATTGTGTAAATTGGTAGTTTGGCACTGTATTAATGGAGTGTTGATCACACTTGGTTTATATGAACAATTAATGTCAGTCTCATAGGTGTTTGTCCTGTTCATGATGTTTAGTAAGGCTTTAACTTTCCACACAGTGGTTAAAGAGTGCAACCTGCATGAATGGATTTGGAAAAATAGCTTTTTAAATGTGGTAACTGAAGCTCACAATTGTTTAGTCTTCATATCTTCGCTTTTCTCTGATTGGCGTGCACGATCCCAATAAAAGGAGATTGCTGAAGATAGAAACAGAGTAAAATAATGCTGTACAAGCAATCTCAAGTACACTGGTCTGGAGGAGGGTTTTGCAATCCAAATGTGTCTAATTACTATAGAGAGGTTCATAAACTAACCCCAACTGGGCCACAGCTGTGATAGCAACTTCTAAACAAAACCAATTATCATTTCATTTGTATTTACCCAGGTATTGCTATAAGTAAGTGAAAACAGTGCTTCTTCAATGCTACAAGTAGATTTTTTTTCTCTTCTACAAAAATGGGTTTACAAGACCAAATTAGATTCTGGCATGATTAATGCATCTCACCAAATTCTTGCAGAGTAGCAAATTAGTTTATAGTGATTTTCTTGGAAACAAATTGAATGGCTGCACAACATCACAAGAATAAAGATGTTTTTCATAACGTACAGATAAATGATTCAATGGAAAGGAGATGTAATCAAACTGAAAAATTAATGGTTTGTGTGGAAAAAAATACAAATGTTTCAGATATTACTGTCCATTATAGAAACCTGTGTAATTATTTGCATTTTAACACATGATATGTATTATGCAGTGAGAGAGCATCAAGGAATTAATCTGCATGAGTTTTACACATATTCTAAGAGGATTATTCCTTTTAGGTGTTTTTAGGAGCCATCAGTTAAAATACAAACCCCTTTTATTTGCTAATAACTTACAATAGCAATTATTTTGTGAATTACAGGTGGTTTGCCATTCATGTACTTGACTAATAGCTTTCTGAAAATGTTATGTATCCTATAAATTTTCTTTTTCCTCTCCCTAAAAATGTAAACATATTTTGCTACTGATACACCTGTTTCAGTCTCCACAACTTATATTCAGGAAATGCAGGGAAGAGAAATTTTGATCACATATATAATTATTTGTGTAGTATTTACCTGTTGCTTATTTTTTTAATATAAAAGGAAAACAAAATTAACACAAAAATCTGTCATCATTTTATATAAAATAAGCCATATTGAGAAAGGCAATTGATCAGATAGGAGCATTCTCAGATCTCTGTAATTGCCATTTGTGATCCAAGGTCCAAAAAACTACAATGATGGAATAGAATAGATACGATCTAACAATAGATCACTTGTCTGCAACTACTGCAAGGTAAAACTTCTTAGATAAAAGCATCAAGATGCTTTAATTCTTTTAGCTCTGCTGTTCTGTGAGAAGAGTATATTCCCTGACTAAATGTTATGCCTGCCTTATTAATTGAAATTTAGTATGGATAAGTATTGCAGTTTTAGGAGCTCTTACTAAACTAGTGTAAATTTCCCAAGCCTATTGTAATATCTGAAGAGAGTCAATAAAAGATTTTGAGAAGTTTCATCTTCAGACTCAGCAGTAAACTACAATGTAATGTTGAGTAACAAGCATAGCTTAAGGTGTGCTTTACTCTTCAAATGTAAAGATTTTTTTTTGCCAAAGCAAGGTTTCAGACACCTTTCTAGCTCTTTTTTTAGACAATATATGTATCTGACTTTAATGGAAGTCTATATTCCATACACCTGGATTTGGCTTACCCTTCACCAACAGGTTAGGCTGCAGACCAGTTTTATGTAGTTTACTCTTCATTACCACAATACTTTACAGTTCTTTATGTTAGTTTGTATTCCACTGTTTTCTCTTAAGCCTGTGTTAATGACAGTATTATCTTTGCTGCCCCTCCAGTCTTGTCCAAGTATTCTTTGACTTTGCTTCCTCACCATCAAAGTGCATAGTCTTGCCCAATTCTGTTGCAGCAGCCTCGCCAAAACACCGTCTTCTCTCTACATCACCAAAACAAAAGCCCTTGCCCAGGATCTCTGCAGCTTACTTCTGAATTACTGCCACATTGAACAACTAGTGTCTTAACCATGTTTATTTCAGTTCTTTTCCTATTTTTCTCTATTGCCTCAGATTTTTGGTCTTCAAGACCTGCCACAATTTACTTTTACAAGCCTATCATCTTTTATGCAGTTTCAGATGAGAGGTCCTCTTCCCAGCTCAGGTCAGCCACTATCTCAGTCTTCCTCTCCCACTTGTTAAGTAAGTGCATTTCTATTTCCAGTTCTGCTGCCTTCCCTGGGCAAGGTACACAGGTTAGACTGGTGTACTGGTCTGACAATACAGTGAAGCTAAATGCAATAATCTCTTATTATCTCCTTGTAAAAATAATCAGTGAAGGAGCAGCTGAGGGAACCGTGGTTGTTTAGCCTGGAGAAAAGGAGACTCAGGGAAGACTTTATTTCTCTACAACTACCTGAAAGGAGGTTCTAGTGCGGTGGGTGTTGGTCTCCTCTTCAGCAGCAACTCCTAGAACAAGAGGAAATGGCCTCATGTTGTGCCGGGGGAGGTTTAGGTTGGATATTGGGAAAAATTTCTTCACCAAAAGGGTTGTCAAGGGTTGGAACAGGCTGCCCAGGGAAGTGATGGAGTCACCATCTGTGGAGGTATTTAAAAGATGTGTAGATGTGGCGCTTAGGGGCATGGTTTAGTGGTGGACTTGGTAGTGTTAGGTTAATGGTTGAACTCAAAGATCTTAATGATCTCATCCAACCTAAACAATTCTATGATTCTTGTGTTTCAGGAGGGCTTGAGCTGAGAAAACAAAGTGAGAGAAAAAAGCTTCAGTTAATCAACATTAGATTGCACCAATCCCACTACCATAGTGTCTCCAACTCTTTACTAGGTCCCCTTCATCAGTAGAGTGTTCATTTGCCTCACTGAACAGAGAAGAGCTATCACAAAGTGCATAGGCAATCCCTGCTGTCTCTTGGCCACTGGCAGGCTGGATAGTTTAAAAGCACCAGATGTTGTGCAGACATGGATTACAGACTAAACTACAGATATCTCACACTGAAAGGGAAGGGGAAACTGCCTGACCATATACCAGAAAAACCACTACTGGCCCCTTGGAGCACAAATATTTCACACAAATATGTAGGGCCATTTCCTTTTCCAAATGAGAAAAATTGGGAAAGGCTGAACATTTTGTAAAAGATCCTTTATTGTATAGTCTGTATTTCTCACAAGCTGACAGCAAGTAATTTATAAGTCAATTCTGGGAATAAGAGTTTCTTAGCACCCCTTATAGATAGCTGTTACTGCTAAATACCACAGGTCTAATACAAAGGAGCATGCCATCTCCCCTCTACTAGTGTGTGTGGCTATTTAATTCCACACTATCATTATTTAGTTATGTTATGGTTTATGCTCTGTCTCATATTTTACTTATTTAATTAAGTTATATACATAAGAAAAGGAAAACATACCTCCTGGACTCTTGGCTGTTTTCCCATCTAGGAAAAATTATCACTGAAAAAGAAAAATTATGAGGTTACTTACCCAAAGCAATTTCCTAGTTAGATTAGTTTGTTTAACATATCTTTCTCATAGTAAGTGTGGTGTCAACTTAAAGTACAGATCCGTGCACCAAACAGGAAGAGAAGCCCATAAAAAAACTGTGATTTTGAGGTGCTCTCAGCTTGTGCTTTTTAAAAAAAAAATCTAATTATAATTAAAAAATATTCAATATGACAGGTTATGAAGATATTTATTTTTCTTGGCAGTTACTTATGATTTTTTTTTTTTTTTTTTTTAATTTGACTATATCTGTGATCTCTGGATATTGTCTAGGCACACCTGCCAGAACACTCTCAGATAGACATGAAAGATCTGACCATTTTCTGACTCTGAAATGAACTTAGCTCTGTTGTGAGATGCAGTGGTTCCTTTAGCCATGTATAGTCTTGAACTTCAGATGATTTAATTTTTCTCCTGGAAAGCAGATACTTGAGTATCAGGTTTGTACATAGTTAGAAGAAGGTTTTGTGGACCACGCTTTGTTCTGGTTCCATTTTATGTCTCATTTTATGTCCCAACACAACTTGATCTGTAACACAGGAGTCTGTAGAACAAATGACATTTTGACCTTTTCAGTCATTAAAATTAATCATGAGTTAGTCCACTAACTATACCAAGAGAAAATATAAGAATAATATTCCTGGCACAATGAGTCATACAGATTGAGAATTTTTTCAGTGGGTACTCAGAAACATTGTCCTCCCAACAACTTTCTTGAAAATTATGCTCCTCCACCATTATAGATATTATAGCTAACATATGTATTTCTTGAGAATAAATGTATACAGTCCTAGTATGCATCCATAAAGGTTATGGTGGATGTGATCTGCTTCACCAAATTAAGAAACAGATAATACAATACTGGATTATTAAATTATTTATACACACGTTATATACATTGTGTATGTACAAAACAGTTCTTTAATGACTTGAAATAATTAATGACAACTCATTAAAATTTCCTACATAATAACTGATAGTTTTATTGATGAGCATGAAATTGTCGTCACTGGCTTCACTGTGTGCTGTGGTCATCTTCATGAGGCACTAAAGTCTGTCATTCCCATCACTTAGTATATCTTCAAACTGCCTAGAAACATTTGTACACATATTCATAGGCATTGCATCTTCTATAATGGAAAGACTTTGAATAACAGATCCTTTATGATAAAAAGACTGTCCACTATTAGGTGAGCATGTACAGTAACACATCTTTGAAGAATCAGCAGATGGAAGTAACACAAAGACTGTTGGGTGCTGAAGGGTAAAGCTATTATTTTAATAGTATAGCATTTACCCAGACTTTTCTGCTTAAGTCTCTGTATGGCAGCTGTCATTTTATTTTCATTGCGTAAGGTCACCTTAAGCAATGACTATAATTTTGGTTAAAATGTCAAACTAATCTAATTGATCTACCTGAATTGTAGTTATTTTATTGTTTTCAGCATTCTGAATGTTCTGATTCTACGTTAACTATAAAAAAAGTGTATAATTTAATCAGATGAAGACACCTCTCCAAACGTTATCTGAATAATACATATTTAAATTGAAAAAAAACATTTCAAGTCACCTGCCTAACCATGAATCTGAGGTCATTCTTTGTTCCCTTACTTTTAACAAAGGGAAGAGTAAGAACTCAATGCATTTCTCATTAAATTGAACAATAGAGGAAGGAAAAAAAAGGTTTTAAATATGCACACCAGCATGTAAGACCAACTTTTTCAATGTAAGGTTTTTTCCTACTTTGAGAGATAGTGTGGCCTTACATCAGTTCAAATATAGCTGTATACAATCAGAGAAAAAATGTTTAAACATCCCAGCATGGGTATTTCCATTTAAATCTGATTACAGTGAAATAAAACTGTAGCTATTAAAGGTTTAGAAGAACTACAAATACAAGCAGTAAAAGAAGACAGTTAGTAAATGAGGTAGTAAAACATTTCAGCAGGGCAAACTGTTTATAGCACTCAGCTTTCCTGTAGCAGGCTGTGCTATTCACTACAGACCCATGCATTGTTCCCTGAACTGCACTTAAACCTGCAATTAACCTTTCACGCCTAATGAAGCTGTTTTGCTGCAAAATTAAAATATATAGCACTGCCTCTTTTATACAGAGACTAGGAAGAGAGCATCTGAAAATGAATGACTTTTTCAGATGCTTTTGTTCAAATGCAGAGTTGAAGTGCTGTTTGTGTATAAATCGGGAATGTGCTTTTCAAGGCAATCTCATTTGATGGGCTGTATTTTATTCCTGTACTTATTAATTGTTTTGCATAATTGTAAAAAAAAATGACAAAAAATTCACACATCAGTAGTTTTATGATTAGATACTTACTTCCTGAGAGTAAACTATTACCATTTAACTTCCATTAGGAAAGACAATAGTTCTGCTAAGGATAACCAAGTTCGTATTGCTTTCTCTGGCAAGTTCTCATTGTGGATGCAATTATCTCTTACAAAAATATCCTTTCCACTTATGTATTTGACTGGGCTTATTTCTTAATGATCCTAACAACAAGCTAGAAGTTGTTTTAGCTGCAAAGAACTAGGTCAGGTTATTTCTATAACATTTAGGAGAAAAACAAACTAAACTTAAAAATAGGTGCAGTTCTGCAGCTAGGCCTCAATTTCCAGAAATTAGACTATTACAGGTGACCCACTGATTCTCTGTGTGGGATGCTTACTGATTCCATTTCTGCCGCATTACTTAAGAATCAGAAGCACCTAGAGACCCTGTACTGGTTTAGAAAACACCAGTTTGTATGGTAGGTAGGATATTTAAATGGCAGCATTCAGGGAAGATGCATAAATGTAATAACTTACAACCTGAAGTAGTAGACATAGAGCACTAGACAATTTACAGTTCCAACTTTAATGACTACAAATGTATTCACATTTGTTGTTCAGATATGAAACCTGTAAAATAAAGGGAATCTTTGGGGTTTTTTCTTCTAATGAATATTTAAGCCACAGCATTTTTATCAAATCTGCTGTTGTATTTTGATGTAAATTCTGTTTGCTTGCAGTGTCTGCGCATCAGCTTGACTTGGTAAATGAAATTCCTTTAGACTGCCAGTCTGAAATAACAAATTGTCCTCCAGTTAATTTTATTGCTTTGATAACAAGGAACTATGCTGGCTATAGAGAACATAACAAATTAATTTCACCAGATGATTTGTGTCACGTTTCGAAAAATGATCTTTAGTGATCCAATTTTAAGGGAACTCTAAGAGCATGCCAGTATATCCCAGTACATAGCATTAGATTTGAAGGAAATAGTTCTTCCTCTTTGTTAATTATTATGTAAAGTGAGGTTAGCATCATACATCCAAGTATATTTTAAAATATCTTATAAAAAAGGAAAATCTATTTTCCTAATAATATTCATTCCATTTAGCATACTTCCTAGACCCGGGTGTTACAGACAGGATCACATGTAAGTAACATAAAAATGTTATTTAGCTTTTATCCCTGAATTTTTTAATACCACAAAATGCTGATACTTTAAAGGTGCCTCAAAGATTTCAACAATTTAGTTCATCAGAGTTCAATTTAAAGCATCACTAGCTCATGCCAGGAAATATATGTGTATGTGAGAAAAATAACTTAATTAATCTTGGCTCTTACAAATCCTGAAATGCAGCAATGATAATCGTATTTAGCATTTTACATTATAGTACTGTGCATTTTCAGGGAGCTATATGCACACTAATTAATTCCTGGAATATTTTTGTGTAGTAATAAAGGTGGTGTTACAGTGTGCAATAGCATAGTTTTTTTTCAGAATACCAGAGACCTGAATCAAATCTGACAGTATATCATACACTAAGACAGAAGCCTGTAGAAACATCTGTAAGTGAAAAATATTTTTTGCACATTTTTTTTAGCAGATAAGTGTTGTAATGAGGTAATACATGAAAAATATTGCAAAATTGGATTCTGTAATAGACAAACTGAGCTCAATATTGGCCTGATTTGGAAACTAGAGACTGCCTGTTAAATACGGTGAAATTTTCAAAGGTTTCCTTGTGGAATAGTGCTGTTGTTGGTTAGAGATTAAGACATACTGGGCAGTATGGAGAACCAGCACCATCTTTACCTACGTGATCGGTAGATATAGATGTGCTTTCGCAGGTATAGTGTCATGGTTTTATTTCAGACATGGTGCAGCAGAACATATGAATAATGTGAATAGTCTTAATCCATTTCATTGCAATATCACCTGTGTGAATTTAAAAAGTAAATTCTTATACTACTTATATCTGAAGCATGCCTGTCCATGCCCTCTGTGAGACCCTGTTAAGATTGTAACAGGTTATGAAACATCAACAACTTAATCAGAATCTGAAAAAGAAGAGTTCTGGTGAGTTGAAAAAAATTAAAATTTATCCAGGCCAAACACCATCATGGTTCATGGTGTGTTCACAAATCCATGCATTTTGGAAAGTTATTTGTGTATGTTTTCATTCATGATAAATACTAACTTCTGAATATTCCCAAAGTAGGGAGGCGTATTTATTGCAACGAGAAATATTCAAGGATAATATTTTGTCTTAACTGTGGTCTCCATTTTTCTATTATTTTCTGGTTTGATAGTTTCAGCCATTTCTAAATGCAATGCACAAAAAATAAGAGAAAATCCATGTCAGAGACCTGCTGGTTCACATAACAAAGAAAATGGTAATAAAGAGAGGTGATGCTAAGAACACACAACAAATTACTAAGAGGATTAAGTGGAACTACGCTGTCCTGTTTTCCAGTCTAGTGTGTTAACTGCACTTTTTTCTTCTTCTGTTTCTTCACTGTTACCAAGTAGCATTCTAGAAAGTGAGAACTTGTCTGACTCTGAAAGAAAACTGATCACTTCTGTGAAAGTACAAAAACTTGGCATGGAAGGAACCATCACACTGCTGTGGAACTCTTATCAGGAAAGCTGGGCATTAAATTTGGGTTTTTTTCTTTATTTATCTTGCAGGTCTTGCAATTGCAAGTGCACTGATAGACATTTCACAACAGAAGCCTGCGGACTGTAAAGATAAGAGTTCAGGAGTCAGAAATCGAAAACATCATCTTTCAACACGTCAAGGAACTTGTGTCTGAGGTTCAAAAACTGTAATTGTATATTCTGTAATGTTTTCTTTTTAAATGGCTTCCATTGAAAGCTATACTACAGCCTCAGTTTTTATGGAGGCAAATCTATGAATGAACGTATGAGGTACTGTGCTCTGTTATAGTCACACAGCCTACTATACCCCAAAGCAGAACAAATTTAGGGTAGATATGAGTATGTTTGATGAACTTTAATAAAAAGAGTGGATCCTAATATCAACAAAATATGAAATTAAATACTTAGTATTCTTAATCCTGAACATATCAGAGCAGGGAAAATCCTTGAATAGAAGGAGGAAAACCTGTACATTGTTTTGTAATGTAGACGGAAATTGTATAATTGAAAACTAAGAAAATTACAGAAAACAAAAGGAAGTTTTTGTATAGTTTAATGTAACAATGAGAATTGTACAGTTCTGTCCTTGTAATCAGCATTACGATTTCTTTCCAGCAAGCAGGAAGAGGATCATTTGGATTTAGGTGTTCTTTTATCATTGTCTGAAATAGGTAGGCAGCTTTTGGATTTAGCATAGGTATAAGCTGAGAACACCACATGTAATATTTGAAAGATAATTCCATTAAAGAATTTGATTTGATCAATTCATGACTATTTTTCTTTACCTTCCAAAAGCCTCAGAAACAGAATCTCTGAGCTGCAGCAGAGTGATGGGTGGGCTTTCATATGTCTGTACCTAAGAGTCTATTCTAAATTCTGAATGATTTATTTTACAAAGAGTGCATGTAGGTCCTCCATGCCAGCTAACTGATTAGCAAAATCTATTGAGCATGGAAAAACAGCTGCAATAGAATTTGCTTTTTTTTCCAAGAGAGTCTCCAAGATTGCCAATCTAAGGAGAGTTTAACTTGCTTTTATTCTACCTGCTCCCATCTCAGTATTGAAATTGACTGGTGTCTATATATATGGTCCTGACTTCCAAGCAGAAGTGAATCCCAGTCAGCACTTTGACCCTTGTTTTTAGAATAAAGTATGGATGGGGTTTTTTAATCCCAGCTGCATAATTTCATCTCATTCTCCCTTTCATACCAATTAAGGAATTATCCTGCATAACCAAAATTAAATAAATATGTATTTAGAAATCCAAGTTGCTTCCAACAGTGGTTCTCAAACCAACATCCACTATAGAACCTCACACAATCAGTACTCAGCAACAAAAAGCCGATCAAAGAGTTTCCTTTCTACAGGACATTAGTTTTTTGGGGGGATCAGTCACAACAGAAAACCTAGCAAACAGCTTTAAAGGTCCTCAGTCATAGATATACAAAAGAGTAAGAGAATGCTAAGGGGTAGGTAGCAAACATGTCATATTCTCATCTTATGCATTATACGTTGACAGCAGTACAATATGAAACCAGTAGTTTTGTACAAGCTTGTTGAAAGTATAGTTTCTCAACTCCAAATTTGCCACCATACTAGTACAGGAAAGCAATGCAGAGGTATAAATGCCTCATGTAATGATAGACTTTTGGTAAATATGAAAGATATAAAAAGATAATTGATGTTTACTACTATATCTGTATTTTTCATGTTCTTTTTATTTCAGGAAGATGACATTTTACTGTTTATAGTTGACTACATAGTTACTTGCATGCCATGGTGGTGCAGTAGCAGTAATAAAGCCCTGTTGTGAGTTGTGTTTATTTTGTAATGCCATTCATACATAGAAGTACTCAGTTTAATTTGGATGAAGACTAAATGTAAAAATAAATATAAAAAGGAACGATTGTACAGTATGTAGTTATATCTTATACAGGAATATTAGGTTGCATCTAACCATGACTGCTCTATTGTTTTGATAAATTATGCACTTATGAATTATGGTATAATTGTTTCTTACGCTGGCATGATTGTTTCAGTATTTTCATATCTTAAAATAAGATTATTATCCTAAAACAATGCCATCACAATCTTGTGACTTTTATTGCCTATTCTGACCTCAATCTCATATCTTAAAATTTTTAAAACTCCTTTTTAAACCTTCTATTGGGAACTTTCAATCAGTGCTACTTAGCATAGTGAAAAAAAATGGTCTTCTGAAACCAACCCTGTCTGTCAGTTTTAAAGTTCATCTGTTTAAATGAATACAAACCTATGGAACTGGTTTCTGTGATGCATACACTTATGAAAAGGGAAGAACCATTTGTCTGGAATATATTTCAAACTCTCAGTGTTATCCTCAACCTGAATATTTCACATAAGGAATTTACAGTGTGTGTTTTGTGAATGTACTGGAAACCCCGTACACAGAAAGACCATGTAGTCTTGTAGAACAATTTTGACTGTACTCGCTCATAAAGGACTACATTCCTTCATATCTCAACCAGAGTTTGACAAGTATTTGAAAAGCAGGTATGAGTTTTAAAGGGATTAAAATATTTTCTTGCAACACTGAAGATGGGCAAATAGCTATCAGCCATTTTATTGCGTTAACAGTTAAAAGTGTTATTTTATTGTACAAGAAAAGCATGTTTGTCATGGAATCATTCAGCATTTTCATTCACTCTGAGAATGTTTTTTTTTCTGAAGTATCTTTCTTCTCCTGGGGTCCCTGATTGCATGTAAATCAGTAGTCATGAAAAATACTTCTATGACAGCCACACTGAAGTACCAGAAGTTTGCCAAGACATCTCAAACCAAAGTTTCAGAGTAACTGTTACAGCTTTCTATTTGAAAGGTATAAAAATAGCATAATACGTCTGATAACTACATTTTGTTAGTTGTTGACAAGTGTAAACTTTTTAATAATGACCACTGTACATCAGATGAGGTGTTTTATCAACAGTCACATTAGGATTGCTTCATGAAAAAGCCATTTTTTTTTAAACCCTGTTCTCCAGTTTAAGTTTTGAACTCTTTCTTAGAGTCAGAAAATGTTGAATGGCCTGTTTTACCCCTGATGTGATTTATGTTGGATGAAAAATAAACAACTAAGTGCTGTTCTGAAAAGTAAGTCCCAGTGAAGTTTTGACTGTCAGGATTCCATCTCCACCCACTCAGTCTGGGCATTCTTTCAAGGGAAATTCAGCAGCTAAAATAGACAAAATATATTTTTAAATATAAAACATAATTTTTTTAAATAGTTATTTTTATGTTGCCACTATTAAAATTATATATAAAAAAGAAAAAAAGGCCAAATCCTAGATACGTCAAGGCATGAAGGTATCACTAGTTAGGAACATTCAGATTCATCTGATTTGAAAATTTCATAGCTGATTACTCCCTTTAGAGTCTCCTCTCAACTTCCAAAATCAAAAGCATTTGCACAAATTCGAATTGAGAAATTTGTTTTGTGTAAAATCTGCAGCAATAATTATTTTCTAAATCAACTAATGTAGAGAGCTGGAATCCTGGTGGTAAGAATTTTAGTTTGGGATGACTTTAACAGATGTCCAGCCTTCGTCCATAATAACTTTCATAGTGTTCATCTAAATTATAAAATCATTATGTATCTAATTTCATTACCAGTTTTTTAAAAAGCATCTGAACGTTTTCTTGACAATAAAGGAAAAGTCTCTGTTAAAGGAAATTACAAATCCTTCTTGTTTTTTAAGCAAATTTGTCCTATACAGAATGCCTAACATTACTGTGACATTACTGACATAATTACAAAATTAAATATATTACCTCTATCTTTTCAGTCTCTAAGGTACAGCATTGCCTGAAAAGCTCTAGTTCACTGCCACTTATTTTAGATCATCTCTAGCGTAAAGTGTGGAATACCTAAAGCTATTTTAGGTGCTTGGAGCAAGTAATAGCAAAACTACTGTTGTCTGCATGTGGCCAGAACTTTCCATAATGTCTTAGGCTGTCATGCTTGTTAAATACTAATGAAGAATAGCAAAGCTGGCAAAAACAGGCCTTGCACAACCTGGCCTCGTATAACTGAGGGCCATGTGCTGTTTCAGCTTCTACTTATTTAATGTTGTTCCACTTTCAAAAGGAATGCTTGTGTTTCTATATCATCACATATATGGCTACATGTGTCCATTTCATGGCTACAGATATTTCTTATGAAAAAAAAATCATCTTGCATATGTAGTTGAAATTCTACTGACCCTCTGAAATTTACCAAGGCTGAAAGGGAATTATTATTACCCCAGGCCGCCTTTCGCTGATAATTCCTTGTTCATGTAAGCTGAAGCTCACTCCTGTTTTGGTAAAAAAACAACCCTCTTTAAAACATACAAATAGAATATATGTGTGTGTATACATATGGAATTATGCAACTGGTTTCACAGCTGATCTAAATCAGAATATTTTCTCAATTTCATTATATTGAATAGTGCAAAGACTTATTTTCACTAATCAGTGATTATAAATATACTAATGACCATTTCTACAGAAATAAAACCTTAAATCTCTTTATGCTTCTGAATGAGGATATAGAAATCTGTTTGAAATACTGTATAGAGACTGTTATCAATTATCAGTTGTTATCAGTTGTTATCAATTTGGTATCCATATTTTCAGCATGTCAAAAACTAAGTGCATGATGTGAGGCAAGTGTCTTCTGTCCTTTTATATCCTTTATTTTTTATTGTATTGTCCTATAACAGTTTTACATGCTAAGGCCAGAATTAATAATACAGAAAGAATATGAATTTGGGTTTTGAGAGCATTGGTACTCATTTAACAATAACTGTTTACCTTTCTATGGTATCATCAAAACAATGCTTAGCTATGTTCTTTTCCAATTTTAGCAAAGGCTTTTTTCTCTGAAAGATGTTTTATTAGACAAGAAGCAAGAAAAAGAGTAAGATGGAGCTCTTCTAATAAGCTTCTAGACTTAGAAGATATCTGAAATCTATTATTCTGCTGAAGGTCTGAATCTTTTTAACATTCCTTTCCAGGTCAGTATTTATCAAAAGTGATTGTTATTACACGATTCTTAGTGGTTAACATGAAAGACAAATTACTTTTTATTGTGAAGTCCTAAAGCTCTTTTATGATATTCGGTTATAAAATATATTTAAGAAAAAATAAACTTAGTTTTGGAACATATTGTTAAGGGTAACCAATATGGCTGTTCTTATGACAGAACTCTACTCAAATTGTGTCCTAAAGCCTTCTCTCAGATATGAAAATTGTTATTTACTCCTGCAGGCCTTCTCTTTCCCCTCCCCAAAGCCTGAAGAGCCAAATTTTCAGGTATAAAAATCTTTCTAAATATATTAATATAGGTAATTTTGTTTCTACTTCTAAATAGATGGTTGGAAAATGGCAAATAATTTTTCTGCTTTCACTTTCCTAACTGAATACTTAGGGATGATAAAATTAATCTTACTAATGACATGGGAATATTGAAGATTAATTCATTAATGCTTAGAGAGTCCTCAGAGGTCTTTACTGACGTAAAAATAATAGTTACTGTATGAGTGCTAAGTATATTTTAGTTATTAAGTTAGTTAGTTTCAGATTTATTTAATAGTGCTAAATGTCGTAGATTTTTATACCACAACTTGAAGCATAATTAAAAAAAAAAAAAAACTACAAATTTTTTTGCTGGCAGATGTTAAATAATTCATACTCTCCTACTCCATGGCATTTCACACAATATTGAGCACAGAATTTGCTCTCAGTTTCTCCTCTCAAGGTAATTTCCCTATTGTTGGTAAATTGTTTTCCTAATCTACTCAATTTACTGATATTTTTGATTAATAAGGCTTTATGTTATTTGTTCTTTGTTTTTCTTCTTGAAGTAGCCATTCTTTGCACAGTATCTTCTGCTTCATTCACAGCTGCCCAGACCGTAGGCTCCCAAATGTACTCCACTATTTTGATGTTCATTGTAGCGTGAAAATGTCAATGATTGTACCATTTTAACAATGTTGAAGAATATTTGAGATAATGAATTTTCATGCCCTACTCCCTCATTTATATTAAATGGGCCAAAGATTTTACACCATCTTCATGCTCCATCTTCTTCTTTGCAAATAGTGACCATGCCTTTTAAAAAATGTTTTATGGATTATAAATGCTTCCAATGTAGCTCAAAGGCCATGATACAGCACTGTAAGATATCTTAAAATCTGTAAATCTGCACGTTCATTCTGATTATAGTGTTATATATTATCAAATATCTCATGAAAATATTTGGTAGAACTCTTTTTCAGAATTTCCACCAGTGGGACTGAACTGTTCCTTCTTTAGATCTTAAAAAACAAACAAATTAAAAGTAACAAAACCTTCTGAGAGAGCTTTAGAGATTTTAAGAAGAAGAAAGGCCCTGCACTGGGTTTTACATTGCATTTATAAAACCATTTTCCATTGCTCTGAAACTTTTTCAGATAACTGAAATCAACAGAATTACTCTGTACAGCGTTTGGCTTCATTTACCTCCTCCTGCTTTTAATAATTTAATGGCAACCCTGCCAACACATGGTGCCGAGCTCTTCCCAAAGGGTTGTAATTGCTTCTTGGATCTTTTCAGAACTGGGCTCCACAAACAATTGAAGCCCAATCCTTCTGTAACTTCCTTCTTTGAAAACAAAAGGTTTTCATTGTTCAACATATTTGCAAGAAAATGATACCTTTTCCTCCAGACATAGAGTCTGCCTTCTTCTCAGACATTAACTTTCCTTCTCTGCTCCGTCCTCTCCATCAAGCCATTCAAATGTGTTTCGCATTGGCTTTGTCTCTTGGCATTTTCTTTTGATTCAATCTCATCATGAAACCAACCCAGGTTCTGAAGGCATGGAGTCCTTGCTGCATGCTGATCCAGATTCCTTTCTAAGTTCTTTTATCTTTCCTCTTCGAAGTGTGCTGTTTGTTTCTTCATCAGATCTCCCACTGTATCTCTTGTCATCTTACACTTAGCATCATCTGCACGCTTCATATAGTAATCTTCCAAAGCTTCAAACCTGTCCTTAGCTGCTACTCAGTGATTCCTGAATCCCTCAGAATTTGTAAGTTTTATTTCTAGCATATATGTTGAATTTGATTCTGCTGGGACATGGCTATCTCCTGTATAAGCCTTTGAAGTTTTGATATCCAGCCTGTTGTTCCCATTCCCCTGTGCTGCATTTTGTCCTCTGGCCATACACACTCAAAACTTTCCACGTCCTCAGTATCCACACTTTCCTTAGACCTCTGCAGTTTTATCTGCTTCCCCAATATTTATTCAAGTGTTTTCTAAGATTTTATGCTTCTTTGTGAAGAAAAGACCTTCAAATCCAAGCAACATTACTTCAGCTTGACCCCACTCCTTTAGCCTGCCCAGGTTTTTACAGTCAGCGGAGCTTTTGGAGTCACACATGTAACCAAGGTGTG
Source organism: Merops nubicus (assembly GCF_000691845.1). Lineage (NCBI taxonomy): Eukaryota > Metazoa > Chordata > Aves > Coraciiformes > Meropidae > Merops > Merops nubicus. The sequence continues at coordinate 116,500 of NW_008599722.1, forward strand.
TGTTATCAAGATCCAGGCAAGCCTAGCAACAGCAGGTGTGCTAAACCATTGCCTAATTTCTGTAGTACTTAAGATCTGGGCATTGTTTTGTGCAATACTTGGAGGGTGAGGGGGCAATGTTTGAGAGAATTAAATACTTTAAGAGAAGTAATAATTTTGCTGCATAGGTGTTCTCCTCTGATTTAACCTGCTTGACATTTTACGTGGTTTGCCTCCTGCTGTGCCTCTCCCAGTCCCATCAAAAGGAAAACATACAGCTTTATGGTCTTCTCACCACTGAGCCACTGATACTACTAATGGTTGACTTTATGTTATTATTTATGTTATAAACTAGCCTATTTTTCAAAACAGGCTTTTAAAATTGTATCGCTCAATGGTAGCTTAAAACTGAAGCATTCAAAACTTGTGATTTACCCTGTTGTTGCTCAGCCTTCTATTATAACAAACTGCCTTTGTTATAAAAATTACCAGCCTACAAGGAGTGCTTTGGAGTTTGGTTGGCTTTTGCCTGCTTTACAAAACCTTGCTTTGATACTTTGATGGCAAACACCATAAACTTGAGAAGGTTTCTTTATTTGTGTTCCTGTGACAGTGCAATGCGCAAGCAGTAGTTTTGCTGTCTGGGAAGATCAACCTATTTGGTTTATAGTCTCTAAAAATGAAGGCCAACAGGAAGGGCATCTGTAGCCGTACCCATAGAGATTATTATTTCAACAACAAAACCAGCATCACTAACCTCTAAATAAGTAAAACTTAAACCAGTAAACAACATGACATTTTTCTTTCTGATTTCTCATACAGGTGAAGTTCTGTTTCACAGGAGGAGAGACAAAATAAAATGCTAATCTAACTCATATTTACCCCAAATGGTACATTTGTGCTCACATATATATGTGTGTGTCTCACCTATAGAAGTGTTAGTTTGGCCCAAGGTCTGTGGTTTTGCTCTGCATAAAGAGCTCAGTGTCCTTTAGGGGCTTGAGAAGTTTTCTGATTTTCCTTTCTTATCTTACATAGACTGTAGCTAAAATAGGGTGTTACTTTATGAGTAGATACTATCCTTAATTATCTAGGAGAAGCATGAGCCCACATGATATCTTTGAAATCTTCAGGTTTCCAGTTAGGGAGAAATTCATGGCTATGGACTGAAAAAGGATCAAGGAAAGCTGATTTAGCATAGGAGGATGGATGTGCATCTCTTGTGCTTCAGGTGCCAGAGTACTAAGTCCAGAATGTAATATTTAGATCAAATTCTTTACTGCATTTTACAATCACCCTTCTGAGGTGTGTCAGCAAAAATTCATTGATGATAGAGTAATGGTGCGGGTTTATAGGAACTGGGAGCAAGCCCAAAGCATTTCTGTGGTGTAGGGACTTTTTAAAAAACTTTATTACTATAGTGTATATCCTTTATATTTATCAGGATCATCTTGTTATGTCAACTGCATACGTTGTATTACATTGCATCAGGGTTTTGCGTGTCAGAGATTGTCAGGGCACACTTATATAGTGTTATGGTGCAGGTCTCTCTGGCTAACTCTAGGTGAGTTTGGGTACCAGAAGGGCATAGCTGCATCAGCACTGTACTGCACCCCTGCTAATAGCTTACTGCTCTGCAGAGCTAATTAGCTCAGTGAGAGCACAGGATGCTGGCACGGGTACAAGGCAGCTTGTTCCCAGCTAGCTCAGGTAGTTCTGCACAGCGTTTAATTTTGCTGTCAAGTTTCAAAGTTAGCAACACTGGCTGGATTAGCCTTAGTGCCAAAGCAGTGTAAATAACAGCCCCACTCCAGGAATACACTCAGTGCTATTGAGTGACATTTTTCTGCAGGATTTCTTCTATGAGCTGGTGAAGCAAAACAAATTTAAGATAGTCATATTATTAAGTATATTGTGCCCTTAAAAAAGTCAGTTACTCCTTCTCCTATGCAGGCTGGCACTAACTGATCTGTGGAATCTGAGTCATAGCTTAAAAGAAACCAGCAGTCAGAACTGTGTAGCAAAGAAAAAGCAACCAAGGAATAGCAAATATTCCTTGGATTCCTTTTGAGCCAAGTTTTATAAAATTTTGTTCCCTTTTTGTCTGTTATTTCAAGCTGCACAGTTACTCTCTGTACCTACATCTGACATTTTGTTAGGTATTTCTGAGTAAAACATTCCAGCTCCAGAAGTATTTAAATTTGTATCAATAGTGAACAGCTTTCATTCTTTCTCAGTCAATGTTGGCTTATGCAAAGCAAATTGAAAGCTATGATCAACATAATAAACTGAAACATCTATCTCTTCCAGTCAGCCATTATGTTGCCTTTTTTTTTTTTTTCCAGTTAAGATAAACAATCTACAATGTGTTTACTGAGGCTTGTACTGATATCCCTCAACGGTATAGGCGAGTCTCCTTCTATTCCAGCAGACACAGAGAATAAACTCACGGTGCACAGTGCATGCAAACCCCTTTGAAACCTAAGATTATTTGTTCTCTGACTGTTCTAAGGTAATTAAGGAGCATCGCATGTTTCTCAATTAATAATTCCTCATTCAGCTGGGAATCTTTGATGCTGATTTGTTTTAATCAGGACAGAGACTGCTAAAAAACCTAAACAATTCAGTGAAGAGGAACTAGGAATTTTTAATCAAGTGGAAAAGATCTAAATGCTATGAGGGACACATCCATCATAAGTTTTCACTTGTGTTCATTTAACTTTGTTCTTTCAGGTCTCATAAAATGATGCGTTAATCAATGCGAGGAAGTTTAAGATGAAGAACATGCGGTATTTTTCCTCTAGCTTATGTGAACATTTGTTCAAAAATAAGGAGCTGGAACAAGAGCTATGATATTAAAAAGCATTTACCACTGCTTCTTAGTTATGCACTAAAGTTATAGTTTCGTGTTTTGTCAAATATTGTATAGGAAATTTTCAGTTGTTGTGGTCTTAGTGTGTTGTAGAGTCCCTGGGAAAAAAACGCTGGGTTTGTTTGGAATAGGATGCTCTCCATTTAAATGTTCATTTTTAAGTTATTTTGATATCACACTACACACATACGTTGGGCAAAGTGACCTTCTATAATCTTCTGCACATGGAATTAGTATTTCAAATGCTGCAGCCCATGCTACATGAAATCACTTGGTTTCTGAGTGGGCCATGTATATTCTTGATAAAATAATGTCTTATTCCTAAGTATATTTATTTATAGCACTGAAGCAAAAGCAGTTCACACTTCTTCCTCCTTCAGCTGCTTTTCCGTGAATAGACTTGGGGTCTTACACCATGCAAACATTATCTTTGTGCACCTTCTACCACAGTGGTTTCACTAGAGCAGGGGTGCTCCCAAACTTGGGCTTCCAGGAGTCTTCAGCCATCTGACAGAGTTAAAGCCATGAAGGACACCTAAATCCAAAAAAGTAGATCTTCCTTTATAAGCAGTAATTTAGTACCTGTTCAATTAAAGGCAAATTGTAGGTACTAGGAACTTCCAGATCAGAAGGACAGGCATTTAATGGTTTTGATGTTTATAACAGTAGGAGACATTCTCTTACTGCTGATTCTCATGTGACCTTCAGCATCTTCCCAATTACTGCTTTTAATGTGTGGATTCTGTTTTGGCTGGTACCTAACTTCTAGTTCTGAATGTGTTCCTGGCGAAGTGCTGTGTACTAAGCTCTAAACAATGCCAAAAATATGCAGAAACCAATAAATCTAAATGGCTTCCTGCCACTTTGTCCTTCTTTCTTTATGACTGTGAGCAACCGTGTTTATTTTATAGTTCAGGAGTCCAAATCAACAGAAAAATCCTGCTAATAAATGCCTAGTGTCCCATCTTAAGGATGAACTTTGTGCGAAGAGCAGCAAACTGTTTTCTCTAGTTGTGGTTTGTTTTTGTTTTTTTTTTTTTTTTTTTCAAGCAAGCTTAAATACATCACATCTAAAAGTAACATTCTCTATGTTAAATCATTCCTGTACAAATGGAATCACAGCTATCTGGGAATTTTCTATATTAGATGGCTTTTGTTTCACTAGAAGGTTGTCCATGCACTGTGAAACAAAATTCAGATGCTTGAACTTATGCTAATTGAAAGATCAACATTTTTCTTTCTTCAGTGAGTACCCTGCTCTTTTTGACTTCAAGATGGCTCTCCCATGTGCAAAAAATGAGCTGTAATTATGCCCAGCTTAAGGCAATCTCAGGATCTAAAATATCCTGCCAACCAGTGTGTTCTCAATCTGCCTTGTTAGTTCACAAAATTTTGCATGTGCCTTTGCTACAGTCTCAAACCTGATAATGTCACATCATTGGGACAGGAAGCATTCTCTGATCTTATCTGAAGTGACACTTGCAATTTCAAGTTCTAGCTTGATGAGATCACGTTGTCAGGGCTCCACGTAAGTGTGATCTTTCCTGATTTGCAGTTGTATCTGTTTTGAATGGTCTTTACGCTGTTCAAGCAAAAACATATGATAATGTATTTTGTCAGATGCAAGGATAATAAAAGGGTGATTTCATGTTTCTACTTTTAGAAAATCCAGTTCATGTGACTAAACTGAGTTTTCTTACCAATTCCACCCCATCTGTCTAATTCTATCTGCACCTGGAAACTCTAGTACCTGCTAAATATGAGGATGTCAAGGTAGCTCATCCCTTTCATAAAACAGATGAACCTTATTACCTATAAACTTCTATTAGTTCCATGAAGCTCAGGGCTATAAAATGGTTTACACATGCTAGAGTGGTTAAGACATGTATTATGCCTTAAGTAAAAATATTTAACATAGTAAAAGCTTGTAAAGTTGAAGAATACTTAAATACCTACATTGTGTTATTGGCAATATGAATGTCTGTAATATTTAAAACTGGGAGACTCTGAAGTTATATTTCAAATGTTTTTACTCATGATATTAATTGTCTTCAGATGTACAGCACACATGAAGGGAAGACCTTTGCAAATGCTGTATTTCCCTTTTTACCATACAGATTACTGAATCTTCTAACACCAAGTAAAAACAGAAGGAGGAAGAAATATTGCGTAAAGCTAACCTGATAAGACTTTGGGAGTTTCTGAACAAAACTGTGGTGGTAATGTACAACGACTTACACCTTCAATCCACATTTAATATGCATTATCACAGAGCCCTACATCCATGCAGATGACTAAGACAAAGAGCAAGTTTAGACCTCTCTTTTAACAATAACATAATAACTTATTTCTTTGCTTGGGTTGTGGCATCTGGATCATAGTAACAAGCAAGACAAACCACAGTTGTTTCACTTAACTACTTCAAAGCAGAAAAGTAAAATAATGTTTATTTGTCCTTTTAAACTGCCAAAAATGGAAGGCAATAAGAATCGAGTGTATTTGACTTTCTTGAATAATAAGGTGAGACTGGAGTCCTGGTCCTGGAAGGCTGGAGGAGTGGAAATAGAGGACTTTCTTGGCAAGCAGCTTTGAAACCCATACAAAAGCTCTGACTTTTTTTTTTTTTTTCAGATGAATAGTATTCCTAAATAGTCATGTCTAAGTCAGAGAAAACAAAATTTCTAGCTTATTAGAGTTATTCCAATATTGCAATAATAACTGTATCCCTCCTACTACAAGATTAGATAAATACACAGTTTTGTTGTATATCACATACTGATCTATATGACCCAGATAAATCACTAAAAATTAAACCTAAAGTGTTGCATTTGGACTGACTAATCCTGGACAAATAGTATTTCTTTAATAATGAAACCAATCCCAAAATGCATTGTATTGTAAGGAAAGTGACAGTTCTGCCAAAACTCTACATAACTTGGAAGTTGCAGGCTCATGTGAGATTACTGTGTATTGTGCTGACTAAAAAAAAGATAGGACAGAATTAGGTTATTGTGATGCTACCATATATATTAGGCCATTCCTGAGATAAGAGGTGCATATGTGGTGCTGCCTCTGCACATCCCTTCCAGAGTCAATGTGCTCTCCAATTTTTGCTTGTATTTTGAGGACAAAGTGGTCAGATGCCTCTCTCTATCCAATACACAGGATATTAAATGTTTGTTTACTGGATATCTTGTCATATTTATCGCAAAGCTACTCAGTTGAATGCACTTGAAAGAGAGCTGTCTTGCATTATTTCCAAGGGACTGGAATTCTTCTAGTTGCACAAGGTGGTTTTCTATTTATTCCCATGCTGGTATTCAAGCTTTATGACTGGATAGTCTAAAATGTTATTAGATGGTAACAATAGCTTTCAATCTCTTGCCTGGTCAGCTAGATTTTTATTGTTTAAAACGGCTTAACCTTTCCCCACCATTTTATAGTGTATATATAAAGCTTATTCCAAACCCCTTTGTGCTTTGACTGAAAGACATATTCAGTAGCTAGATTTCAAAAGTACTGTGATTGAAAATTTGCATCCTATGGCGACATTTGCAGTAATCCGTTCTTGGCCTAATGCTAGTTATTCTTTAGCAATGATCTGGAAGAAAATACAAAATCTCTGCTGGTAAATTTTGCAGATGACATAAAAATTAGTGGAGAGGTAAATAATGACAGGACAGGTCATTTCTATGTTCTGGGTTTACATCATTCCGTAAGGTGAGCTCATCTGAGCAATATGCATTTTAATACAGTTAAATACAAAGTCCTATGCCTGGGAACAAAGAATTCTAATCACACATACAGAATAGCTGAAAAGTACCCTTGAAACACAGTGATCCTGATGAAGATTTAGAGTCTGTGATAGGTAGTGTCTGAATACGAACTCCCTGTTCAATATAATGGCTAAGAAAAAAACATTAGCTTTGAATGGGTAAGCAGTGAATGTCAAGCATTCACTAAGAGGGAGATGAGTTCATGGTATGACTGAGATAATTGCTAGCATTCTCTGTCCAGATCTTTTCTTCACCCATTAAGGAAAAAAAAAATCTGTAAAACAGAAAAGGTTCAGGGAGGAATAAAGAAATGATTCTGAGCCTGTGGAAAAAAAAATCCAACAACATTTGATTTAAGAAAATTAATCTACCTAATTTATCTAAAAGTAGGTTAATAGATGAATTGATAGCTATCTTATGATTATGATGTGTGAATACATCACTAAAGAGGGTAACATTAGCTACTGGATGGAAGGTGGAGCTAAACAAATAGACTTAAAATAAACCACACAGCATTTTAAAACTGAAGATAATTGATTACCAGAACAATCTATCTAGGATTAGAATGTATTTTCTCCCTCTTGATTATCTTTTTTGGAAAATGTACTATTGTTAACCAGAAGTTAATTTAAAATCGATTATTGTAACAATCCCTTTGGTTTTACAATCCATTAAAGAGACATTACAAATCTCCAAATATGACCCAGAATGCAGATTTTTGTTTGAAGAAGAAAATGTTTACAAAATGAAAGACCTATAGGAATACGTTTGATTCACTTTAGATCTCCAAGAGAAGTATTTAAAAGAATTAAAAAACCTCTAGTGATATCTGCAACCCAAATATTATGCATCATAATTTGAAAGGGATACCAGAGGAGCAGTGACATGAGTTTCTGTGAACTGTTTAAACTGTCCCAAAATGTCAAAGAAAAATAATAAAGTGGGAAGGTATGGAATTCAGTAATAACATAATTATTGGCATATTGCGTATAATACATATTGTTTATTGTCCTTTTAAACTTTCCACTGACTTTATCCTTGTTTTGACTGAAATGTAGCCAAGATGGTGACATAAAACTACAGCAATTACATGAGAGTTTTGATGAAATATTTTTTTAAATATTGATATCAGTGTTGTATATTTCTGTGGCTTGTCAGGTGAATGAAATGACAAAAACTATTAGTGAGGCATTAGAAAATGTTTGACTCTCTAGCAATACTCTGACCTAAGTCATGTGAAAGAACTGCTCCCACTGCTGAACACACACAAGGTAAAATATATTAGTTTGATAATGATATCAGAAGGGGTCAAAGGATGAAGAAGTAATGAGAACAGACATGTCAGAAGGATGAATAGGTGTGGTCATCAATTTCAGTTAAAGAGGCAAAAATGTAGATTCTGGCAAGATTTAGAGGACAAGTAGAGGCTGAATATGATGCAATAGCTATAGGACAGGCAACAGTAGAACACATTTGGATAAGGCAAGTGAGAAGAGAAACATTCTCCCTGCATGTAGCATTTATTCTTTTTTACAGGGTAACACCTCATTCTGCTCCAGGGTGAGCTCAGGGACAGGAAAGGAAAGAGAGCTGCCAAAATGCAGACTGCTTTTGTCTACTAGGTATAGCTTTTCAAAAACTGCTCACCTCAGTTGATTCAGGGTAGTGTCTATTTCAGAGGAAATGATAGTAAATGCAATGACTGTACTACTTGTACAAGAAAGTGCTTAAGTACAGAAACTCGTGGAAGATAAATTTCCCACAGTCAAGAACAGGAGCAGCAACAAGGGGGAGTTTATAATTTCACATCTCTCCTCTTGCTTTAGAGCCATTATTAACAGTGCTAGGTAAGAAGAATGTGTATAGAGTAGGGGCAAGGATCTCAGCAGGGTACCATCGAAACAGTGCTGAAATCTTAGTGAGTGCATATGTTGGGTTTATAGCATTGTTATGCATGATACTCACTCACCTAATCAGTTGTCTGGCTGAACACCTACAGGAATGTAGTAATCCTAGAAATGCTGGGAAGATGAGAGGATATGTATATATGTTTTAATGGCAAGGTCTTGAGCACTGATGTAATAGAAATAAATATCTAAATATCTTTGACATTCTGATCAAAGACACTCAAAAGCAAAGACTTCAGTTACTGAGTTTAAGCTCCTACATTTCAATTAACGTTCAAAGAAATCTTTCCTCCTAGGATGAACAGAAGTGAACCACTGATAAAATTATACCAATGAAGAGAAAAAACTTAAAATACTACTTTTAACAACTGATACAAGGAATGTATTTTTTTTCAATATCTCATTAATTTTTTTTTTTCTATTTGCCGGGTCTTCAGTTCAGCAAAACATTTAAACAGTTGAGGTAGTTTACACTATTCAATGAGATACACAGTTTCATACTTATCCATATGTCCCACTGACATTAAGCACATACTTAAAGTTAAGCACACAATTAAAGGCTTAGCTGAACTGGAGACTAAGCTCTTTATAAAAGAAGTTAGTTGCAAAGAGAAAATGAGCAGGGGTTCATTTTTACTTAGCTGCACTTTACAGCTAGATCTGTGTTGAAAGAGTATAGTGTCTAGGACAAAATAGTTAATCCTAATTCCTCTTGCAGGAGTCTCTAGACAGAGCCAGCTGCAAAGGAAGATTGATTGGAAAATTAGGATTTTAGGACTAGCACATCAAGTACCAACAATTCTAGTCACCCAATTACTCTAGACAACCAATTTTGCCTAACGCTTGTGAGCTCTTCTTTGAGTCCAGTGGTCAGATAGATCCAGAAGTGAGGAGCCACTGTCAGCTGCCCGCCCAGTAACCTGAGTCAAAACCAAATCTTTGGTGGCATTTTATAGAAGCTGGTATTTCTGGAAAAGATAACACAGTAATGTACAATCAAGAAGGTAAAGCAATGCATCCCTTTACGTAGTGAAACCTTTAACTTTCACCTTGTACTGTTCTCTCACTTCTCAGAGCTCTTATTTAGACTTGTATATGATGCAGACATATCACCACAGTTCATAATTTAGAGCATTAAACTGTTGTTGCAGTTCTTGAAAAGTGTTTGGAAGAGATGGTAATTTTCAGTTTTGAACTGTCAGGCACTTTTCTCCTAAATTCTCTATGCCACAGATTGATATTTAAGTGTATGTATTTGTTATTTTTAGACCTCACGCCATTCTCATAACCATTTGTGACTGCTATTATTAATTTTTGTCACATACCATAGTTAGGGTTTCATATCACCTACAAGTCCTTTCTTGTAAAAAACAGGGTTCCTTACATATGCTTATCTAATTTGACAAACAAAAGATTCCAGCAGAATCTTTATGCTACAGATGGATTCAGATAAATAGTCCTTTCAGCACTGCTGTGAGTACAAGTGACATTTTTGAACCAAAACTTAATAGAAAGCGACTGGAATAGCTGACTCCTGATTTTTTTTGTGGAGATAAAATGAAACTTCAGTCTTCAGACAGTCCTATCATTGATTTTAGTCTTTTATCTCCGATGAAAACATCCCCCTCAAAAATCATTTAGCTGTGGATTTAGCAAAAACAGAAAGCAGATTTTGTCTGTTTTCAAGCTACCCCAGTAATACAGTTATCTGACTTTATTAGGGCATACAGATGCTAGTTGGAGAACAAACCCACTTCTAAGTTTACTTAACCCATTTCCTCCCCTGACAAGAAGAAATACATTTAGTACGTATCCTTGGCAAGTCGCATAGAAAGAGCTTAGTGCTGGGAATAAAACAGATGGGGAAAAAAAGGGAAAATGGAATAATAAGTGGAATGAGATGTCCACCAACCCACAGTTAAAAATTCTGGGTTCCCAGCAGCTTCATGTGTGCCACTGTAGCCTTTGTGCTGGCCATGTAGTACAACTCTTCCCTTCCTCCTGCCATCCATCCTCCTTGCCTATCACATTTATTTGAGCATAACTGGTATTGCAAACTTCATAGAAGCACTTGATCACCTGTTTCCCATAGATGTGAGGACTCCTCAGGTCTTGGGACATGCCAGTGTGTATGGCCTGTAGGTGGTCCCATGCATTAGGCATAATGCATGGGACCACCTACAACTGGGAAGGCCAAGCCAGGAGAGGAAGACTGCTAGCTCTCACTAGAAATGCTGTTGTGCTCTTTCCTCGGCTGGCACGTCTTCATTTTTACAGCCTGAGACCCTGTCCTTGCTAAGGGCTGCTGGTGGTGTTCCTCTAGAGATGCTGTGTGTTTCTTGGCACACAGATCTGGCTGGCTTTTGTCCCCTGCACCATGACTTCCAGGACCCAGCTATCATTGCATCAGCCCACTACACCTATGCTCCTGTACTCTGTGGGCCTCCTTGTAAGCTAGTATGCTGTTGATAACTCCCAGGCTTTACAAACCTGAGGCAAGGCTGTCATTCTTTGGTGGTTTCAATAGTATGCTGTGCCTGGGAAGAGGACCACAGCAGCACATAATCTACTCATGCAGTCTAATCCCCACAAACGCTCAAAAAATGCTACCTATGAAACTGAGGTTGAGGAGCACTCCTTATCATTAGACTGAGAATGCTGTGGGTAGTGACTGTGACCATGTGAATCTTGCACCTGAGACTGAACTTGTGGGTACATCCCATTCTTGGCCATCCCTCCACTTGTGGAATCAATCTTTCAGAGGACTGCTCCTGGCCTGCAGGCTGTAAGCTGCCAGTGTGGCTGGTTTAAAGTGGTGGAATCATCCTATTAAAAATGAGAAGAGTATGTGTCCTGTTTGTGCCATGGAGGACATGAAGATGCATGCCACTAATGGTGCATACTTTGGTTGTGCAGGCCTTACTAATCAGCCTTGTCAGATATATGGTGGCGGATATCAGGCATGAAAGCCTCAGAGCATGGAGCATGCATATTTCACATACAAGTACCTTGGCCAGGTCTTTTTCTTCCCCACCAGGGGCATACAGACCAGAGTGCTTTCCAAAAATCTTGGAGTATTGATGAATAAGAGTGTGGGATGTCAGAGATCTAAACTGCATAAATGAGAGCACTACAACAGGATGAAGTGGACAATGCCAAACAGCCTCTGCATTGCTGCATAGGCTTGTAGGTCTGTTCTGTGTGACTGCCCGCAGGAGTGGACCTTCAATGTGCAGACTTTTCAAGTGCCTGGTTTGAGGAATATGAGGAGATTCAAGCAGTGGAATGAATTTATGGATGCTCAGTGTATTAACAAGGGAACAGGATAAAAGCTTCTGTCTAGTTAAAGAAGAACACAGGAGGGAAGGAGGAAGGCAACAGAATTTGCTTATGAATGCATAGTAAAGCCTGGAGCAAGTGTACTGGATGAAGGAGCAGAGAATCTATTTGCATTAGCTTAGCTGTGTGTGGTTGTGTTTGTCTAGTAATTGGGCAACTAAAACCTTTGGGAAGTTTTTCCCTAAGAGCAAGTTAAATGAAAGGCAGCAGTTACAGAATGAACGTGTGCAGAGATGTAGCAAGCTCTGAGGAGGAGTAGGGTAGAGGTTGGGTTTGTCAGCATTCTGTGGAGTGAGGTGGGAAACTGCTGTTCTTTATTTAAATGTCTGATCCCACTGTGGAAATTCTTCACAGCTATTAAAAAAAAAATGCAGTGGAACTGAATTTAATTATCTAGTTACTGAAGGGGAGAAAATGGTGACTCTATTGGAAACAGTGGTAATAAGGTGATAGCTCACAATCCTGCCACAGGCTTTTCTTTGAGGGTCCCAATCCTCCAAGTTGCAGACTGCAAAGGCAATTTATACAGTGGGACTCCATGTGGAAACAGGTTGGAGGAGGTCAAGTTTCTCATGGTGACCTTTGCTATCACTACCAACTGGGTGGTGCCTTCATGTATGGCTCAGCATGGCCCACTGTGTACATCTCATCATTTTCCCAGTGCTGCACTAAAGCCATGTGGTACAGTTGACATATTTGCCTGTTTGCTAAAGGTAGAATGTTGAACGAGCCAACAACTGCTGTTGTTCTGATAAAAATTTAATTGTACATTCTGCGCTAAGTTTAACAGAGCTCTTTTGCTGTCTGTCTCTGCACATGCACCTCTTGCAAACCACTGCTTACTGCAACTCTCTTCACTGTGCCTAGCAGCTGGTGCTGCAAACAAAGAGGGTTATTGAGCACTTCCTGAAGCTAGGCACTGCTCTGGTGGCTAGAGCTGAGAGAACCACAAGATGATTCAGTGTTTGTTGATCCCCTCACTGCACTCTACATTTTGTCCTGAGCTTGAACCCCAGCGTTCAGAGCTGCAGTTCAGGTACCCCATATAAAGCATTAAGACAGCTGCTGGTTGTAGCTTTGAACAGTTACAGCACCACGGGCTCAAGGTCTCCTCCAAAAATCAGCCCCGAATGATCCCCGTGTCCCTGTGGGGATATATATACACCCATATTTCTCAGCTCTCTCCTGTGCTTGCAGAGTGTGAGGACAGGGAGCAGCAAGAGCTGAGTGCACAGCTCCCCCCTCTCCTCTCCACAGAGCACAGGCTGCTGCTGGCTTGCCCATGCTCTTCTGGTTTGGTTTGGTTTTGCCTCATCCAACCCCATACAAAAAAATTACTGGAGAGCTCTAAATCCTAGGGGCAAGCCACCCTGCTCAGTGCTTTGTTGCAGCCCGAGCTGTGTACGGGACATGACAGATCTCTGGGCTGTGCAACGCTGAGATCATCCCAGGGATGGGGAAATAACAGCCAAGCAGTGGAGATCTCTGACAGCCAATACAGAGCACCAAAACGGGTAGAGGAGAATGTATGTGAAAGAAAGTCATATGTAAAATTTAACGTAGGGTGTTTGTTGTTTTGGTTTTTTTTTTTTAAAGATAGATATGCAGTTTCCATGGACACCCATTTTTATCTTATAGTATGTTTCCCTTTATTAAATATGCATAACCAGGCTTGCTCAGGATGTGAAGTCTGGTGTTTGATTTTCTTTACATTGTCACTAGGGAATTACTAATAGGCAAGCAGATTTCTGAAGACATTTAGGACGGTTTTACCTTCCTGCTATCAAAAATAGCTTAACCCTTGGGAAGCCAGCCAGATATAAGGAAAGGACAAAGAACAGAAGGAAGGCAAACTCCTGTGTGCAGTGTGAAAGGCTCACCTTCCCCTAGAATGGCCCATTTTTACACTGGATCAGTCTTTTCCTTCAGCAGGCTTTTCCAAACAGCTGATCCTCTTGTTTGGCCTTTTTCCACAGCCTTGATAGCAGCAAATAGTTATTACTGGTAAAAGCCAGTTGCCATGTGAGGTGTTGGCTGTGAGACTTGAGAGTGTGTGGCTGCATGGGGAACAGCTGTGTGAAGAAAGTGTTTAAGGGAGGAGGACTGGGGAGGGTTTTTTTGTCATTTTATTTTGGAGACACCTTGGTTTAGAAGAGGAATGGCCTTGTCATTTTTTAGGATAGCCTGGGAGGTACAGTGATGTCTTCCTAAGGTGTCCTACTTCAGAAAGCCTAAGCAGTGAGTCACATTGAACTTAATACTGTGCATAGCCAGGGAGAAAAAGTAGGTGTGTAGCAGATAGAGACCTTTTTTGAGTTTTTTTAGATATTAGTGCAATATTATTTCTTTTGGCTCGCTGATGAGAAGGAATAATAGGTAGCAGACAGTTTTCAGAAGTTTACCTTCTGTTTTCCAGTTAGCACCAATGCTCAGTGTTCTTCACCTCCAGGCACAGCACTCTTAAATGACCTGACTCCACTTGGCCTGTACCACACGTGAGTGATTACAAAAAGCTCCTGTCCTGGCTTCAGCCAGGATGGGGTTAATGGTCACAAGTGGCTGCGGCTGGGTGGGGTCACAGCTGGGACAAACAACTGAGTCAGCCAATGGAGCACTTGATGCCATAATGAAGTCATGCCCTCTGTATAAGGGGAAGGCTGGAGTGGCATTTCTTTTTCAGCAGGTTAGCTTGCAGCTGGAGCAGGGAGAGTTGCTGTGTCCTGGGTAAGGGGCTTGTTGTCACTTGCCTTATATTTCACTGATATTATAGTTATTATTCTCTCTCCTCGTGTTTTTCTATTGCACTGTCCTTATCTCAAGCCATGGGCTTGTTGTTTTCTTTTCTTCCTGATTCTCCTCCCCTGACACGTGGCAGGGTAGGGGTGGGGGCATCGGGCAGTGCTGCTGGGGTTTAGCTCCCACCTGAGGATAAGCCACAACAGGGAACCCATACGGAAACTTAGCTCTGACCTCAGAGAGAGTAGAAAGCAAAGAACAGCTAAAATATCTTGATTCATGTGATGGTATTTCATATAATTCTGTAAAACCAAATAATATGTAAAAAAAAAAAAAAAAAAGTTATGTTATTCTTTATAAAAAAAAAATTCAGGTCCCTTCTTTGAACTAATTTTTTTATTTTATATTCAGTCAGCAAGTTTATTAAAAGCTATGGAACCCACATTGTTCTCTGCTCAGGTCCCCACCTGGTCACCTGGTTCAGATTCATACTGCTTTTTACATTATTGCAGCCTTCTGGAATCAGAGACCATATATATCTCTGTCAGGTTTAATGGTGAGTATGTTGTCGGTGTCTCGCTGATACACCATTTAGAAGAGAGTGGGGTGAAAAACTCAGAATTATTCTATCAACTTCACTTTACTTTTCCCATTAAAAAGAAAGTTTATAGGGCAGGTTCCCCACAAATGTCATCACTTATATCTGCTTATACTGCAAAGTCTTCTACCTGAAAGCTCTCAGGAAGCTTTTATCCATTAACCCCTTCTTTATCAGGTCCATTTCATATTATCTTGGACACTGTGCCGAGCAGCAAACTATGAAAGCCAAGACGCAGAGCAAAGGGCAGGTGGCATAGAGGCTGATGTGGAAGGAGGTGACTCATTTGGCATTTCGTCACGATCAGATTAAAACATTTAATTTAGACATTGGAATCTGACATCTTCTCACACGTCTCGTGGCAGAGGCAGAAAATGTTGTACAAAGCTCTGAGATGCAGCAGGGCAGAAAGGATTTGTTGTCATTCTTTTGTGTTGCTACGCTGGCAAACACATGATAATTGCTTCTTAGCACAGGTGTAGAGTCTCTTGACTGTGACTGGGGGCAGGTCACACCGAGTTCATTGCATGTCCTCTCTGGCAAGAGGAGATCAGGTCTGAAAATGCATCTATGGAGGTTGCATGGCTGTCTTCATGAGAGGCATGGACAAAGCGACTGAGTTATAAGAGGCCCTGGTGGTTTCAGTTACTTCTCTCTTATAGGGCAAGTTTAAGATCCTGGTGATGAAAGTCTGTGTCCTGACCAGGTGTATGGCCTTAAAGGCCTGTTATTAATTAGTGCTGGTTTTTAACCTGAATGTGAGTCAGGCAGTTCCTCAGTAAGGTAGAAATGGATTCTGTGTTGTGAAAGCTTGAATTCCTTACCCTTAAGGGGTATGTTTTCATCCTTTTATCTGTGCCTAGGTAAATGCACACACCTCTGCTTACCTGCCTGAGGGAGCACACTTGAGCATCCTCCTACCATCCCGCTGTCTTGTGGGAGGCAGGAAATCAGAATTAGCAATTAACATTGTTTCACTGAAGTGCCTTTAGATGAGATTTCTTAGCTGAAGCCTCTCCAGTGATAATGATTTCCAGAAGGGCTGGCTGCCCAGCAGGGCTCGTGACAACCTGCCGCCAAAGCACCAAGCAATGCTTTGATTCGCGCAGCTCGCCACAGCACGTTCTGTTTGCACTTAGTGTGGACACGGTCTTGAGGTACTTTTCACACCAATCTTCTCTGCCATGGAAGGGTAGCAGTGAGCTGCATGGCTTAAGGCACGCAGTCATGGTAATCTGTGTAGTTTTCGTAACCAACAGGGATCTGTATCAATATCCCTACTCTAAGAAGGTGGTCTGTGGTCTACAGCTGCCAGTGCTGCCTGTGATTACTCAGCTCTAATGCTGAACTCTGCAGATTAATGTGTTGCTCTTCTCCCATTATATCCCTTCTCCATGAGGCAGTCTATCTCTTGCATCAGTAATGACCAGCTGCAAAGCCTCGGGGTTTTCTCTAGCTACTTTTAACTGATCTAGCACTTCTTATTTTTCCCGTACTCTGCCCTTTACTTGATTGGTAAATTCCCCAATGGCTTTAATCAAGCTGTGTTGAGCCTAGCAGTTCTGGCAAGTTTTCTTTGGTTTTAATAAAAGGTGAGTTTGTTCCCCAGGCAGGTTCTGCCCGCTCAATTTCAACTATTGCACATTTGTCTTTAAAAAAGGGGCCTCCCATGTCACAACCATAGGCAATACAATATCCTAGGTGAACTCCTGCAACCTGCCCTTTCCCCTTCAGAGGAAGAAGAGACTTTTCCCTCCCAGTTCACTGAGGTCACTGTTTTTCCTAGTGCATTCTTCATTCACAGCTTCAGGCTAATGGACACAAAGGGTTTAGTTGTGCAGCTGATGTTCAGCACAGCATCAGATGGCCACTTGGGCTCTCCAAAAGTGTCCTTAATTAATCTTTTGACAGTGATAATATTCAAACCTGCAAAGCCAAAGTTAGGTGTCCCTAAGTTGTCACTGCCTGTCTCAGTTCTCAGCATCTCCCTTTTTCAGGCATTTGGTCAAAGCTGGGAGAAAATT
The DNA here is from genome assembly GCF_000691845.1 of Merops nubicus. Classification (NCBI taxonomy): domain Eukaryota; kingdom Metazoa; phylum Chordata; class Aves; order Coraciiformes; family Meropidae; genus Merops; species Merops nubicus. The sequence goes on from NW_008599722.1 coordinate 133,731, forward strand.
TTCAAGAAAACAGTCTCTGGAAAATTGCACCAGAAGGGGAGAGCAAAACTGCTCACAATTTTGGTCAACATAGGGGAGTAGAATTGGTTAGGAGACTATTTTATTTTTATTATTCTTTCAAGCTCTTCTTGAAATATTACCTCTGCAGCAGCTCCTAATATTTACAAGCAGAGACAGTGGTTATGGAACTGGAGGGCAGGTGAGGGGAATCCCAAATAACTCATGAAGACTGAGAAGGTGAAGCAATATAGACTATCTCACTACTGAGTAGCCCTGCAACTTGCATTCCCTCTAGCTTATGTTGTTCCCCCCTGTCAAGGTTGTTTTAAAAACCATTCTCAGATTTTATATGTATCTTTTTAAGCTTCCAGCTATCAGTAAAGCCAGAAAATTAGAAGGTAGGGCTAATTTATCAGGAATGCTTCCAAAATTTAAACACTAGAAGTGTGAAAATTGCTATTAAAAGCACCTCTGTAATGCATCTAGCCCTGTATAAATAGAATTGCAAAGAAAAGTCAAGATGAAGGCTTTTTCAGGCAGGAGAAATCAAAACTGAAATATTGAACCAAATGGTGTGAGAAATCATCAGAATTTATAAAATGCAGTAATTTATTTAGTTCTGTGGAATATAAATCAAAATCTGTCATTCTTTAAACACTGTTTACAGAAACCAATAGCTAACTAACAAAGGTAGGAGGGATTTAGATACCATCCTCCTCTCATTCAGTAGATTATTGATTAGAAATAGATACTGGAAGATGAAGCGCCAAATTTGGCTTCTTTCCCTGCCTGACAGACACAAAAGCCACATCCTCACCTTCCAGGAGAAGCAGCTGCTGGATGCCTTGTGCTAAGCCTGCCCCACTTGGGTGAAACACTGTTTCAGTGTTCCTAGGAAGAGTGAGGAAGGGAAGGAGAACAGGAGAACCTTGGTGTAACAACTAGGATGTTCAGCCGAGATGTGGAACTGCCTCAAAGGTCTTGCTCCAATTAACAAATGCACAGACAGTGTCAGAGGAGGGATGTATGAACCCTTAAAGCAAGGCCATGCCAGCATGGGCTGGATTATATCCTGTGTTCGTTTCCCTCGGGCATTGCTGCAGTTCCTGATAGGTGATTCAAGCAAAAAACCCCAAATTCCTTGTTGCCCACCATTGCCTAACATCTTGCTAGGCAGGAAGGCAGAGAAAGGAGGGAGCAGCTGTAATGCTCTGTTTTGGCTGAAAAGACAACACATGAATCCTGACAGGGTGGGAGATGGCACACTGCTTTCTGCTGAGAGGAAGAGGACCTCACTAAAAATTGGTTGAGTGGGTCTGCATTAAACTGCTGGGTAAAAGGTAACAAAAAGCATCTACCATGTCTTCTGAGAGTCCTGGCTCAATAGTTTTTTCTTAGATCAAACCATTAGGAAATTTGACCAGAAATCAGAAATAGTTTCTGGACAATGGAAAATGTGCTTTTTGGTGACTTTATTATGCACTCAAAAAAAATGTTTACCCAGCAGCACAGCAATATAAACAGCTTTTATCTCCACTACAAACAGGTTTATTTTATCTATCAGTGATGTACTTTAAATCTCATATTTCTGTTACAAACAGGTTTGTTTTATCGGTGAGTTACTTTAAACCTTGTAGTAGAGTTCTGCCAACCCTAGTTTTCTTTTGGCCATATGCAGACCAAAGAAAAGTAGGTGCTGTTCTCTACATTCGGTCAGGAAAACCGTGTGCTCAGCAAGCTCTCCTCCCCAGTTCAGACTTTGTCTGTGTGGAACAAAATGAGAGCAAGGTATTGGGGCAATTCCTGAGGCTTTCCTCCCATGGAGGAGGAAGAACTGGGAGCAGCTGGTTAAGTTAGTGGGCACTGCAAATAGCAAGTGAGACAGGGAGGAGCTCGTGCCTAAGCCACCGTGCAGGGCTCCAGTGACTTTAATGCTCCCTCTGCGTGGACCACCAATTATACAAATGCCATTAGATATAGGATGTGGTATGTCTGCGTAAATAAACCTCCCAGGCCCAGATCAGGAAATTATTCCACTTGCTTTCCAAACAGCACAAAGATTAGTGTGGTGATGAAGCTGTGCACTTAGCATTGAAGACATGAAAGTATGAAGTCAATTATAAAAGGAAAGCTCTGCGGTGCACAAATAATTGGTAAAACTACAGTGGCTCTTCCGTGTGGAATATATCCTTGGTGTGTTTCTCCAGCCTCAGTA
>NW_008599722.1:135976-152830 GCF_000691845.1 Merops nubicus
AAGGTAGCTGATTAGGAAAAACAAACACACCTTACAAAGTAAGTGTGAGGGAAACAAAGATGGGGAGTTGGGGGTTAGCAGTGGGGTACATATTAATTAATATTTTGAAAGCCCCAGCTATGAGCTTCCATACTTTGAGATTTTTGTGGTTCTTTTAAGTACAGCCAGAGCTCAGAATCCTCTGAGTTGTTAATAGCTGTGGTGATCATTAGTGCCGGGCACCCAGTGAGTGTTAGAAACAAATAAAGACATAGTTTATGTTCAGAAATATTTACAATCTGATCTGAAATAGGACAAAGTGAGTGGAAATGATGAGCAAACAAAATACAGAGAGAGTTTTGGTAGTGCTCCAACCCTTCAGTGAGCCCATTTTAAATGTGCAGGTTGCTGTGGTGTTGCTGCAGCACCCCTCTCCATTCATTCCTCATAATGCAGCTTTGCCAGAGGTAGTACCCAAGGATTCTCCTCACAGAATTTCAAGGGTATGAAATTCAGGAAAAGTCACATAAATGGTACTAACATCATGCCCTCAAATCTTTGAATTGGCTGATCTAATTTAATCGTTGAGGCCATGGTCATTTCAGGGTATACACAGCCTGTTGGAGCATAAGTTGCTTCAAAAGCTCTTGTGGGTTTGAGTCACATCAATACCTCTCCTGATAGCTCCATGAGTCAAACACTCTCTTCATCCTTTCATATGTCTCTTGAGTGCCTAATTTTCCTCTCATCAGCCACCAAGGTAAGAGGGCTGCAGAGGGTTCTTGAGGGTGCTCCACCTGAGGTCTTCCCAGGGGGACTGCCCAGCAGGCAGCAGCAGAGCTGGCAATGAGAGCATGCCAGCTCCTCTCAGAGCTGCTGTAGAGGCCGTGCCCCTTTGCAGAGCTACCTACTGGCTGAAGAGGAGGAGGTTATTGTCTGCCAAGAACTGAGAGCTCCCCTGATGTATCGTTCATGGGGTTCCACATTCAGGATGGAGGATGAGATCTGGGGGAAGTCTCAGTGCTAAGCAGGGTACTGCTTAACTACAGCTATATCCAGAGAGTGTCAGTACTATGTCCTGTGCCTCATGAGTTATGTGTCTCATTACTGGGTTAAGTTTAAAACTGTTTAAAACCCAAAAGGACTCACATTAGCTCTTGCTTCAAGCAGCAGCAGAATATAAGAAGTATTTAAACAGTGTTCAGTATCGAGTATTAAACTCAATTTAAATCGGATTCTCTGTCTCAATGCTAGGCAACCTTTTCCAAAGCCATTTAGAGCTGAAGAGGGGTTAGTATAATACAGACAAGAAATGAAGCCAATATTAAAAAATATTCATGTGTCTTTTCAAAGGAACTCTAGCTGCACACATATTCACTTTGACAGTGGTTCATCCATTGGTCAAGTCATTAGAATGTTGTAGAAAAAGAAAAATGGGCACTGAATAACAAGATTTTTTAGACACGGTGAAATATTGGTCCATTATCTGACTGGGTTTTCCCTCTCTCCTTCACTCCTTGTTTTTAGGATTTATAGTTTTGTCCACTGTCATAGCCTTGAGGGAATTTTGTGGAGTCTCTGGCATGTCTTGTGCTTTTTGGATTTCACGCATTACCTCTCCTTTCTCCATCTCGCAGTGGGAGAGGGAAGTTCTGTCCTATGCCAGGCCAGGAGGAGGTGTTGGAGCTCGAATGGCTCCAGTGATGTTTCCCATGTAACATCTTGGCAGACTCCTCTTTGATGGCTAGTCGCTACTGATTACATCCCTTCAGGAGCAGAACCTGGGCAGGCTGTGGGGCTCCGGAAAGCTCTGCTGGCTCACAGGTAGCAGATCAGGGCTTGGCCCACTTTCCATCTTTCTGTAGTGCTTCTGCTAAGTAAGAACCACCTTTTCCTGAGCTGTCCTAGTACTGTGGAGGTAAGAAGAGGTTACAATCAGAAGTCTTAATTCCCTGCACAGCATGGAAGTAACACTCGGCATCTAGTTGCCAAGGAACAAAGTTCCTGCTAAGGAATAATGGACAATGGAGAAGCCAAATATACTATTAGAAACTAATTGGCAATATACCATGTTTTTACTTTGTCTCGGGCTTTCATTTTATGATTGCCTTGATAAAGCTGTAGACTACAGGATCAAATGATGGAATGGGCAAGGAGTATAGATCATTCGTTTCCTGTCACTGCTTTGCAGAGAGGACATTCCTGCCAGGGGACATGTACATCATTTTTCAAGTTGTACAGTGCCAGTCTTCTAAAGAAGATATCTGTTGATCATGCTCAAATTTATCTAGGGAGTATATCTATCTCAGCAGAGAAAAAAAATAATTCATTTTTAAAATCTGCCAGTCAGAGCAAACATCTGTTCTTACAGTGGGGAAAAATGATGGGATCCATATCCTCTGTTACAAGTTGTCCCCCAGGAAGGGATGAATCTCACTATTAAAATGATCTGCTGGACAAACAGTGGTATACAGCAGTAGCAAGAATTGCTTTATTAAAAGAAAGAATATTTATCCCTAAAATTTGTGTTTTACACTTTTTTTATTGCTGGGAGAATTTTACACCATCCCCAGAAAACCTTCAACCCTTTTCTGTCTACATTACTCTTCAGGTTTAAAGAAATGGAGGACAGTTTCTGAAAGAAAGAGGATTTGTGAGCTGCATGAGAGCAGAGACTGCAAGGAGACACCTTCTGCCTTTGAGTCCCAGCCACAGACTTTGGGCTTCCCAATCTTATCAAGGTGCTTAGGACTGCAGAGTGTCTTCAAAAAGTAAATCAGACCTTGAAGTAAGAGGACAAAGCCTATCATGTCAAGTGGCAGAACACAGGAATAAAGGAATAGTGGCCACAGACCTTGGTGGAGACATAGGAAGGAGAAAGGCAAAATGAACAACAATCAGGTTGCCATGTTTACAGTTTTATGACCTGTACAAGCTTTATAGAGTTTAATAGAGTGGAAAGCCCACACTTCTGAAGCTGCTGTTGGAGTCCATATTGCCTTATGAGGTTAACTGAGGAAGGCCTAGAATTCTGTAAAATCTTAATAGTGCTATTTAATTTGGTAAAATATATATTCATTATTACATTGATAGAATAAAACAATTATGGCTGTACTCACATACTACCTGCTATGTATTATCTTATCCAACTTCAATGTGCTTTCTTTATGTGCTGATGCTGTCAATTCACCCCTCACCCACTTTCCTTGTCCTTTTTGTAACTGTAGACATCGTTTCCCTGTCCTTCCCCTTTCTCTACCCTCAGTACTGCATTCTGTTCCACCCTGCCTTTGCCATAGACTCTACAGGAGAGCAGAGGGACGAGCAGCAGCATCTACTCATAAAGTTCTGGAAAGCCCTTTTGCAAAGCTGTTGGGATTTCACATTTATCATCTTGGCTTTGAAAGTTTACAGCAATTTGAGACAGAGATACTGATGCAAAAACTTATTACAGGTTTTAAACTTGAGGAAGCTTTAAACTTGAAAAATATGGGAACAAGTATGTTTATAATATTTTTGGGAGCAGGGGTGAAGTTTGTGTTGCTTTTCTCAGCCGAGTCTTTTAGTTTTGACTTTTCTCCTTATTGGGTCTGTTCTGTTAACGGTTCCCTGAGATACACCCATAAAACTATACTTCTTAAGGCTCACTAGCTGTGTAGTCATATTTAGATTTTTTTGAAAACAAGTAACACATCCTTAAGGGCTTTTAAGTACACTAGCAATAACGATAACTGAAACAGTGAGAATTCTTTCCTTTCCTGGTTGAAATACTTCTGCAGGATAGTGCCCCAACCCTGGCTATATTCCATCAGTCTCCTCTTCCCTGGCTCGCTGTCATGGCTTGCTAGTCTGGAACAAAGCTCTCAGACATATTGCAAGAAATAAAAAAATCTTAGAGAGAAAGAGAGTTAATGACCACAGTCAGAACTATTAACATCAACCTCAGCTGAGTTAAGGGAACATGTGGCAGATCCACGCACTGGGCTCCCTTTGTGGCTCTTTGATCCTGTGCAGCTGTAGAACAATTCAGCATAGCAACACCTCCTGTAAAACAGCTCAGTGACTGTGCTAATTGCTAAACTGAGGAAAAACAGCGTTAAATAACACGAGGGTGACCACACTGTTTCCGCCTTCAATCACTCAACAACAGATCAAACACTGAGTTCTGCTGATGAAATGCAGTGAGAAGGAACAGGAGACCTGGCGCTTGTGAGGTACTCAGAGCATGAGTCTTGTCTGATGTGCTCAGGGGAAGAAGTCAGGGATAACTTTAAAGGCGTTTGGGGGCCATCTTTTCTGCTCTTCCATCAATGCAGAATAGGTTCATATTTCTGAGGAATGGGTTTGGGGGCTGGAAGGCAGCAAGTGTCTACAAAACCCTAAATGCACATCAGCCTGCCCTGGGTCTCCAGTGAAAGAGAGTCAGCGAGGAGCCACAAAACCAGCTCTTCACAGACAGGACAAAGCTTCTGGTCGGAGGAGTTTTCTGGGTAACTTTTTTGGCCCTGCTGTAAGAAGTCTTTAGGCAAAGAGACCTGAAAAGATTTTAGCCTGTCTGAGAAATGGTGTGGTAGGTGCTGAACTGAACTAGACTGAAAAATGTAGTGGATCATCTGTCATGGATATGGATCCTTATTATTGAAAATACAGGGTATTTTTCACTATGAAATTAAGGTAGGTTTGAACCACAGAAACGTGTTATTACCTTATGTGTTTTCCCCCATTGCAGTAGGTGTTATGTTATTTGCTATTTGCAGATCTGAAGCAGGCAGCCTTCTGTCAACTACAGTCATTGCAGGTGTCTTCACTGTAAAGACCCAGGGAATGCAACAAGATGGAGATTAATTTGCAGGTCTTACCTAAAATAGCCCAGTCCATGTATTTTAAGCATCCCTTCCAGTGTAAGACAGTGAAAAATTAGAAATCCCTGCCCCAGTAAGGCTTGTTAGTAAATCTGATACACAGCTAGCTGACAACTCTGATGCATGGAGTTTCAAACCTGCTCTTTGGAAACACTGCCTTCTACCCACCTCCCACCCCATTGTTAGAAAGTATATCCATCAAATTTTACATGGGATAGCTCAGATTGCTGTCTGCATGATAGCAGCAACATTTTCTGCATTAGCAACTCTCTACAGATAATGTCTTGAGGACTGAGAGGGGGAAGATTAAGTCTGAATAAATATCGCATGATATTCATATTTAATCATACTTGGAGACTGTCTAATCAGTCAAAGCAACAACTGTTCCTGACATACAGGTTTCATAAAAATATATACTAAACTGAAGCAATAAGCCTTGTCCATTTAAATTCACCTCGAGCCTGTAAGTGGCTCCCAGACAGAACAAATGCTGAACTTAGAAATCAAAACTGATGGCTATAATGAAAGAGCCATTTTACCCAGGAATGCCATACAGTAACTTTGGACATAGCTACAAGGCTGGAGGACAGGAGAAGGAGAAATTGTCCTTTGAGCAGCTTGGTCTGGCAAATAGTGTACCTTTGTAACCCTATTAGCTTCAGTTTGGGGCAGATTAAAGCTGTTAATTCCATGTACCTAAATACACCTTTTAAGATCACCACCTTAGATTCTTTTTCCCCCCTTCACAAACGGCAATACGAGGAGGAAAGGGGGAAAGAGCAGGGGGACAGGAGATGGTTTTGGAGAGACTAAAATGTTTCTGTTTCTCTGGTTACAAAGCCACAGTACTTGGCAGAAGGCTGGGAAGTGACATTTGGGGGAAGAAGGAAGGAAACAGTCACAAAGGGCTAGGAGAGGGACAGAGTTGGTGACTGGAAATTTTCTAGGAGGGACAGAGCAGATATGTGGCTGCTGTGCTGTAAGTAGAGTGCACTGTAACCAGTTTGGCTGGGGTGAGCTGGCATGTGCTTTCACAATGAAATTTGGCTCTTCCATCAGATGAAATATTTTCTGGTTGCTGCCCCATCATTTAACAGCATGGCATTCTGCTTAGGATGGAGCAAGCTGCTCTGTACCTTTAGAGACAGTGAGTACGTGTAGCTATGTCTCGAACGTTTCCACTGTAGCATATAATAGAAAGCCTCTCCACTGTAAGCATTAGCAATGCAATTTCATAACTATCTGTTCAGACAGTGCACAGGAGCTTGAAAAACAACTTCAGACACTTTATTCCCTTCGGGAAATGCCATCTGAGAATATGTTAATCTGACAAATATGAGAAAGGCTGTCCCCTATTGGTGAACCATGAAGAATACCACCTTCTTTTTTTTGTATGTATGTGAGATGCACTCCTCCCTGCCGAGAGCAGAACAATCCTTACCCTCTCATCAGACCAGACAGCTGAAAAGTACAGAGACGTTGTGCTGCCTTTTTTTGCCTTGCAATGTGAATGTGATATTATCTGTACCACCTTTGACAATGCACTTGAAATTAATCAGAGAAGAAATGTCTTATTTGATTATATTTAACCATGAACATTGATCAGTCGCATGCAATTTTAACTTCAGAGCTGTGTGTCCAAAATCCTTTCTAAAAAGGGCAAAACATTACCCAGAGATACATGAGAGCTCGTATTATCTGAGTCTCTGGAAAGACACTCAGGGGAAGTGAGTCTACATCTGGGAAATTAAGAATCATTTACTATGAAACTCTCTGTGAGGGATGGACAGTATCAAAAGAAAGATCCCCAAAACGCCAATCCTTTACCCATTCCTTGTTTTCGTTGCAGTTGTCTTAGCTCATATTACTTTAAGATTTTTTTTGCACTAGTTTCTGGCAGACTATAGACTCTGTCAAGTCTCTGAGGAGACTACAGCAAGACCCACTGTTGCTCAGCATTTCAAGCGGCACTGGAAACATCTGACTTCCCTGCTTTTGGTCTGATAAAAAACCATGGAAACTACATAGTCTTCTAGTCAGTTTTCCAGCTTCCTTTCTGCCACTGGAGACTTGCTGTGGCCTTAGGTACAATAATAATTTGGCATCCTTAAGGCACATCAGTCAGAGGATCTATCAGGCAGACTCAGGCAGAGTCAGGTGGGCCGAGACCTCTACACCTACACAGCATGCAGCTTGATGGACTTACTTCAGATGCAGTCTGTCTGGTCCCCTAGATTGGATTTCCCCACCAGGAGTGCTGTTAAAAGCTCTCCAAAGGCCTGATTGGTGGTGCAGGTTGTCACTTCCCTGTTACTGGTTGACACATGTCTGGAGATTCAGCCTTAGCTGCCTCCAAAGCTATCTAGCTGGCGTGCACCAAAACTACTCCACAAACAGAACCAGCACAGAACTGCACTGCTCTACCAAACAAAACAATTGTGTGCCTGAGCACTTTCTAGGATGGCAGTGGAAAGCTTTCTACTGTTACTGCTTGTCTCTTAAATAGGTAGAGATCTTCTACCTGCCAGTCCTGGCCTTTCTCCGCTGTGTCCTGAGGTAGGGTAGATCTCACACATTGGGTCTATCCCATGATACTCAGACAGGCCAGCACATTTCACTGATGTAATTTAACTTAGGGCAAAAAAAGGAAGGAAGGCAGAGAAGAAATGCTTATTGTAGCATGTAGCAGGATAGTGGGCTGAAGGTCAAAATATGTCTGCTCTAGTTTCTAGTCTAGAACTTGTGATAACATTATTCCTCAGCTGCATGGGATATGTAGACTCAAGTAGCACACATGCTCAGGGGAGTTCCTTTTCTTCTGAGAGAGACTTAGGATTGCCATATTTCCTCCACCTTTCTCAAAGACAAGAGACTTCAGTGCAGTGAGGCAAATTTGCATGACCTGATAGCTTTTTCTTGACTTCTCTCAGCTTTATCATTCCTTCACAAGGGACAACAGCTTTTCCTACCTCTCACCCCCTAACCTTGTTGTCTGGACACCCTCAGGGTCTTGGAAGGCATTTCTCAGAGGGAGTAAAATGTCTCAAGCTGTTTTTTGACAGCTTTTTGGGGGGACCTGATGAGAAACTAGTATTACACAAAAGTGACTGAGTGGGTGGAAGGGGGAGCTTGAATACAAAATCCACTTGTTGATTGCAATTCTGGGGTGGGAGCAAAGGAAGAAAGCTTTGCAGGGAGTGTTTTCAACCTCTTAAGAGTATGGTTTTTTTTCAAGTGCTGTTCTTAAGCATAAAACTGTTAATAATAAAAACACAGTAGGGTAATATAAATGACACAAAAGGCACTTTTTCATTGCAAAGCTGAATGGTTTGTGGTTTAGTAGATTTTTATGATAAAAGAGACAAAGGAATAAAAGTTTTTCCTTCTCAAAAGCTACCATGCCTAGTAACATCTTTTGCTAATAAAAAGAAATCAGCCTCCACCCCCTCCTGACATATGTTCTTACCCAATTAAAGTCCTCCTGCAGATCTGTAGGCCTATTGACAACTTGTTCCACGTCGCTAAGCTTGGTTTGCTGCCCTGCTACAGAAATAACAATGCAGTGCCTCTTAAATGGTCTTGGTGTTAATAAGTGACAGAAGAGATGGAGTTTTGCAGGCTGCCAACCTCCTACCTGGGATCACCATTCAATCGTTTATCTTTCTCTTTGTTTTCCTTTCCATCTTGTTCTTTGTCAGTAGCAGGGCTCACCCACCAACAGGAAGAGATTCAGTTTTCTTTTGTATTGTAGGAAATCAATTGTTGTTGTTAGTGGTGGTGGTGGTTTTTGCTTTTTACTTTTTTTGCCAATTTGCCCAAGACGGACTGGAGGTGAGAGGCTCAGAAGTGTAAAATTTGCCACAAAGGTACACAGAGAGAAGTTGCTACCTGTGAGCACATGGAGAGGGGGAAGAAAACATGGGAAAGAGGGGAAGAAAACATTGGAAAGAGTAAATGGTGTCCCTTAACATGAAATCAATCTATAAACACTTGATCCTTTTTGTGCAGAATACCCTGAGCCCAATTCTAGTCTAAATAATGAAACTCTTAAAGTGGACATGTAGATAAGCTGTGCAAGCAGCATTAATGCCAACTATTTGTTGGCATTAATTAATTTCATTCATTCCAGCTTCAGCCCACCAACTGGTACAGGCTACTTGTAAATCCAAGTACGCTGAGGCAGTGTCCTCCACTAGCAGTTCAGTCACCTTCTCATGCAAGTGTATGGAATCCAGACAAAACTGATTTCACTCCTTTTTCAACAAGAGCATTAGCAGTTAACAGCATCACAAGTTCAAAACAATGAACTGAGGTTCTCCTATCACATATTCCTCAAGGGTTCACTTGATGGCAGAATCTAAGGATGAAACCACATGTCTCTAAGGAGGAAAATATCTGACTGTAACAACTACAGGAGGGTTTTGCAGTCAATTCCCATCTTTTTCATAGAGTGTGTGAAAGGCTTGGGTGGGTATCTGGCAGGGTTTCTGTGAGCTACTGAGGCATGTAACTCCCACTGAAAATAAGGGAAAGGTCTTAACTTTTTTTTGAGCTCTGCCATATGTTATTATTGAGATGGAAAAGACAAATGATCACACTTCCAGGCTTTTTCCCTCCACCGTTTATGTATATTACCTGCTTAGATCTGTGTGGTCTACATAATGCTGCTTGCTGCATGAGCTTTTTCCAGCCATATAGAGCTCAGCACAAGAAAGTCTCATCTTTTGGTAGCACAGTATTTTTAGGCACAGCTCTACTATAGAGTTGGAAGGGCCTAGGTAATCTGTAGTCCCTGAGTTACCAAGAGCTACCACAGCACTTGCAGCACACTTTACCTCTCTGCCCAGTCACCGGCTCCATCACTGACCACACATCTGGTACAAAAAGACATGCTCCAAGGAAGGAACTGTACCATGCTGCATGGCTCTGTGTCATCTCTGCAGCACGACAGAAAATGTCTAATACAGTTATCTTGGGTTTTGTTTCATTTCTCTGATTAAAAGCAAATCCTTGTGTCCTCTGCTAGATACGTTTTTATCATTAGTTCATCGATTAGTGCATATACAGCTGTTTTTAGCCTCCATTTAAAATGCAGTGAATTTAAATACTAATGTGTAGAGTGCAGCAGGATAAATAAAGACATACTTGAGCAAACATACTTTTAGTCATTTATTTTTCTACCAGCAATTTTAGAGAGTTGTGGGTTTTTTTTAATCTAATCCGTTCAGTCAGCGGTCTCAAGAGTAAAAGCTTCTGCCTCAGCTTGGTGTTGATGTTTGGTCAAGTCTTAAAGCTTCATGGTTTTTTGACACTGTACTGAGTCCAAAGCTTTGATGTCTGAGACTGCTGTCTGCACTGAGTAAATCATATTTTAAAGTTTATCAGTATGAAGAGTGTGGCTTTTCTCAGACATACACACATGCATCCACACACAGCATCTCTCCACTTCTTTTAGCTACCTACAAGTTCTCTGAGGATTAAATGATTCTTTCACTTACTCTTCCCACACAGTGTTGCCATCTTTAAGACAACTTGCAGCATTTGTGGACTATGGTAATACATATCTGTGCTTTGCAGTGCCAACTGAGGGCCAAAAGAGAAACAAAAATGTTTTCCTTACTTGACTATTGTAGCCACCGTATCTTATCCACATTGGCTATGTATCTCCATGTAAAAGCTGTTGCTGAAGCTGGTGGGACTAAAGTGAAGACCAGATCTGTGCATGAGCAGATACTTAGTCTAGTGGCAATGCTAGCTCACTCTGCTCTTAATAGTGTCATGAAATAATGTTTCCCCCATGTAAACCTGTAGCTACTACAGAGCTTGATGGTGACTGGCTTGGTGCATGGATACAAACAAGACCAGCCTCCATGGACCTCCATGGAACTCATGAGCTGGCACTACTGCTGTGGAGCTCCTTTGGCTGCAACCTTGCTGTTTCCCTTTTGGCTGGGTCCTGGGAAATGTATGAGCCACCTCTCTGAAGTGTAGGGTGCCACTAGTTGTGAAAGTGCAAGTCTGCCTTTCACAAGCCAATGGAGCACATCGGGGCATGGGATTAGTGGGATTAGCAGGATCAGTGTCTGAATTGTAGCTGTGCAAAGCTTTCTCCAGTGTACAGATGACTGCTGGCAGGAGAGAGCTGTGGCTCCCCATGTGAAGGGCAAGACACTAAGCTGCCACTCTACTGTTACAGTCAGTTTCTCTTTTCCCAAATGTACTGTATTTAAGAAGCAGATAGTACAGTTTTCACATGCACATCTGCCTTTGAGGCAGATGTAAAGTTTTTAACAAGCTAATCAAACCAATGACACTTCTGATTGCCTTTGTATAGCTCCTGGTTTCTGTCCATGCAAGTGAGAGCACAGTAGAGCATGAAGAGATTGTCAGGCTCATACTAGTACTGAATTTCTTTACATAGAGTTGTACATCAAAGAGCCCCATCCAACACAATTCAGTATATCTGGCACTGAGTGCTAAATATGTTGGGATTCAGTTCAGTGTCTTTTGAGGAGACACTGAAGAGATGGTATCGTCAGGGAGAGAGAACATGGAGGAAGGCTGGAGGTGGGACGTTCTGGTAAGTGTACAGTTCAAGTCACAGTCACTGTGTGCCCAAGAGCCCTTAGAAACATGAGGCCAGGACTCTGAAGATATGTGAGAGCAGAACTTCTTTCTCAGCACAAGTAAAAAAATATCTTAGTGTAATAAAAAAAAATTAAATGTAATTCAACATCACCTGCAGTTATGAAGGATAATGCCCAAAATCTCCTGTTCCAGGTGTTAATTATGGTGAGGCATTTCAGGCAAACCTAAGAAATGTAATAGCTGTCAATGGGACTGATGCTCCCAAATCCCATCAGTGCCTTAAAAAAATCCGCAGTGGCCCCCCACCCACTACAGTTACCACTGCCAATATCTCCTGAGGTCTTTTGCACCTACTGGGGAATGTCTGGAAGTTCTCAGGGCGAGAAATAAAGCAGAAGGTTTTATTCTCCTGTTATTTTAACAAAACTCTTTATCAGTCATTCTTTAAAGAGATGAGATACTCCCTCTTCAGCACCTACTGTCCACAGACATTACCTAGAGGAAAAAGCAAATTATTCAGGGTTTTTCTCTTCAGAGTAGCTGCACAGAGCTCAGATTAGAAGTATATTGAAATACATTAGTGGCATAGAAACCCACCACAACCTATTCTGTCATCTAGGCATTTTTCCTCCAGCTTCTGTTTATCTTCGGTGTATAGATTCCCTGAATGAAGAAAATTCTTCAAGAATTCATGATTCAGGCTATGGGGCCAGGAGGTAACTAGGGACAAGGAAAGAAAGGGCAGGTGAAACATAATTGTCTGTACACTGGTTTCCCTCAGCCATCTATATAACTCTTTCCTATAGAAGTGTAAATGTCTTGGTATAAAGGTCAAGATATTAGTGCACTGGGCATGATTCAGACAATCTTTGTTCAGTTCCTGCTATTGACTTTTTATATGACCTGAGGTAAGTTCCTCATTTCTCTCTGTCTTAGATCTCTATCTGTAAAATAAGGATAAGTGTATTTCTTCTTCTTTTTCTAGTCTATTTGGACTGTCAGCTCTTTAAGCCTTGGTGGTAGGTGTGGATGCAAACACACCCACAGCCATGGCTCTCAGAGCACAACGATGGGAATGCAAATATGTAAGACTATACCTGAATTTCAAAATCTGAAATTAGAAGGAACAGGACAGTTTGTCTGGCCTCAGCGTTACTGATTTTTTGATTAAATGTATTCTTTGTATCAGTTACAATCCATGTAAAAAATAAGGTATGAGGCCTCCTGTATAGAGCAGGGTGTCCATGATAATCTTAAACCACCTTTAGACCTCTGAAGCCAGTAAGAAACCTCCCAGGTGACAAGTTTGTTTTTAACTGCAGCTTTGGTCTGTAAGGACCTTCTTTAGAAATGTCTTGCTGGCCAGTGTTTACCACAAGGCACTGGACTACAGAGATCACAGGCTGATCTGGCATTGAATTTTCTGCCATCCTCAAAGGTACTATAAGAAAGAGTAGCACAAAGCGGTATGTTATTTAAATTCACAGCAGTAACAGCAATAAGAGGTTTAAATGTCCCCATGAACCAGCGTCTTAATATCTTAATATCCCATCAATGCTACTTCACTAACACCCCTGCTGTAACTGAGAGGAGCAATCAGGGAGATAGGAGTTCCAGCAGCAAAGCTGGCCGAAGATGCATTTTCCCTCTGGCTGATTCCCTCCTACCTTCTTGCAGTTCATCACCCCTCGGCTGTGTTGGTACAACAGTTTATTATTAACAGTTTCTTTCAGGCTGTTCATTTCAAGAATCCAGCTTGCAGCTCAGCTCCACCAGCAGGCATGATGGCACGAGCGAGGAGGGGTATCAGACACAGTGGTCAGGAGGGGACACGCAGGACCAGCAGCTGGGGAGCAGTGACTTCTGAGGTTGGGCTTGCTGCTGAACTGGGTCTCACCACATGCAGCCTGATGTCGTCCTGTTAGCTGAATGTGAAGCAGTGTATGTGCTTTCCTAAGAAGCTGGGTGCACAACCAGTTCCTAAGGCTACCCGTGGCACAGCATTCTTTGGGAGAACACTTGTGCTAATTCAAATGTTCATCTCATTGTATCTAGGAGTTGGAAACACCGCTAAGAAATATAAGGCATCTGGACACGTGACACACTGTGATAAAAGATGGGGAGCATTGAGCAAAAACCCTTAAAAATCATAAACAGGGGAGTCAAATAGGAATAATTAATGTAAGGTGACTTCCTTAATTTTTATTTTTCCTTTAATTCTTTTTTAGAAAGTTAATGGGGATGGTGGCTTACTTTCTGGCTTGTAACCCCTAATTTTAACAGTAGTCTTACTAAAATATTATTGAATGTCAATACGCCTGAGTTACCAAAATCCACTTCAATTTGCATGCTTGTGCAGAAGCTTATGCTAGGTAGGATCACAACATTTATGGCCTCCAGATGGTAACCATTTTGATAGATGAAGGTCACACCTTTTTAGATCCACTTGTTCTATATCCATAGGGAAATCGGTTGAGATGTGGGACCTCTCTGAATCAGAATAAATGACTGAATGATAGAACCTCAGCTTCCATGCAGGACAAGAGGTTAGCAACCCAGAGCTACATCTGTTGATCAACAGATTGGCCCAAGTCAGCAAGCACTTTTTTAATCAGAAGAAAGCCATACCTGGGGATATATGGTATGAAAATTACTGGCAGAGAAAGGCAGTAATTTCACAAGGGGAATATTGCTAAATGTAATCTTCCCAGCAGAAACTATGGAGATAAGCTTATTAACAACCTTCTCTTTCTGCTTCTCTTTGCATTATTTTTCTCTTCCTTAGTTGCAAAGTTTAAGAAAGCATTTAATCTCTTAAAAATAGTATAGAGATTTTGCCTACTTCCATTTAGCAAGGGGAGAAAGAAATTTTTTTATCAGTTATCATGTCATTAATCCTGGGCTTCTAGGCTTGATTTGACTATTGTGAATAGAGTCACTTCCAGAATCTATTTTAAAATTATCATATCTATGCTTTTCTTATGTGGAAAAATTGGTCAGCTTTCTGACAAATGGTGTGCAGGACACCCAGTGACATTCTTACAGGTGGAACATGCAGTCTCAATGTGACAGAATCAAAGCCTTGGAGAAAGTATAGGCTGAAGAGAGCAGAAGAAGGCTAGATTCTCAGAAGTGACTAATGATAAGAGGTGCCTAGAAGAAGATCTGGCTTTCAGCTCTTTTTGAATGCCTAACCTCTGAAGATTAGAAGCATATAAAATGTCTTAAACCTGAGCCAAAATCATCTTCACTCTGGAGCTTGCTCACTGATTCTTCTCCCCTCTCTGGGCTGATGACTTCATTTGTCCCACAGGTCCTTTATCAATGCATTTCCATATCGTGCCTGCACTCCTTTCATCTTGTCTCATTTCCTGAGAGAGCTAAACTACTTGGAATTCTTTTCTTTTTCCAAATTGAGAGTTCAAAGGATGGATTTTTAATTAACTATTCCTGATGAGTGGTTTCATTAAAGGAACAGAAGGGAAATTGTTCTAATAACCTTCTGTTTTGCAGATGAGAGTGATAGTGAATTTGAGACCTTATAAATAAAAGGGAAGCCTCCCACAATATTAAGAACTTCCCAGAATTGTAATATGTTGTTTTCTTCAGAGTGATATGGATGATTTGGGCATGCTGCTACACCTCTGCTTTTTTGAAATCAGGATGAGCTCCACTAGTTCACAGTGGGGATTGTCACATGTGGTTTCAACAGTTCACTCTAGTGATGTTCTAAAACTTCAGAACTCAAGCTCTGATTTGGGCAATTTCTCCACAAAGATCATAGACATAGAGCCAAAATCTTAGCCTCTGCGTTCATTAAGAGAATATTTGTACAAGAAAATGTGATATTTGCATGCACAGTGACAGCCATGCTATCAACAAAGGATGTGTGGGCTTATGAAGATTTTCAAATTATTATTGAGATAGATAGGGTCAGATTTAGTCTGCTGTGTTTAGGGGGTAAGACAAGGCTAGGAGGGTCTGTGATGTGTAAAGCTCCGGAGGGTAGTACTTACTTACTAACAGTCACTGGATCAAACTCCAGAATGCCTGTAAACTTTTCTGAGAAGTCAAGAAAGGACTGCTAATAATGGATTTTCATGAGTTAACCTTTTATCTTGTCCTTTTCAAAATGCTGTCATGTAACATGAGTTATGTGCCAGCAGATAGTTTTCCTAAAATGGTTACAGTATGCACCAACGATAGTCATGTTCTTTGTCTGAGCTATCATTTTAGAGTGTGCTTTAACTGCATCTTCTGTAGAATGCAGCTACTCAGGAATATTTCAGAGACACAGCTCTCTGCAGACAACCCATCTCTTAAATGTACTCATGAGAAAGGAAATAAAGCAAATTAAGAATGAAGGCATCAGTTGTCTTTGAATGTATCTGGATTGTTTCTCTGAGGAGAAGATAGTCAGTGGTCATAATCTTGCCGTAGCTTGTACAACATTTACAGCATTAGCACTGGTACACATGTTCTTCCTGGTTTCAGTGGAAATCCTATGTGTTTTCTGTGAATTCTGAAACCCTCAGATGAGGAATTCTTTGAGGGTGGCAAGCTACAAGGAAACAGCTACTAGCTCAACCAGCATTTCTTTCCAAACCTGCTTCAGCACAGAAACGCAATGTGTCCAGCTTGGCTTTGACTACAGCCCCATGGTTTGTACTCCTCTGCAGGGCAAAGTATGATTTGAACTTCTCTGGGCCTAATCTGTGTTTCCCACATTTTGCAGAGGTCTTTAAGAAGAAATTGGAAGTAGGACACAGCACCAGCACAGCACCACACTCTAATAGTGTTTTCTACTGAGAACCTGGGCAGACTTGAGGCATTTTTTCCATGTATCCCTGAGGTCTGACAGCACTTTAGGTGAGAGACAGGCGCCATTCTTCTCCATCCAGGGAGTTCTCCAGTGCACAAGAGTGCTTAATGAGCTCTAGAGTCCAACATGAAGGTGCTGGCTGAATGGAGTCATCTTTGGGACTAGGCAGCATGGAGATCATATCCTGCACATCTTCTGAGACAACGGCTCCTAACTTCAATTTAATCCCTATTTAGACTGTTTGAACCTTTATGTTCTCATCCATAAAATGGATTTAATAGCATTTTCCTGCCTCTCAAGACAGCTGGGTAAGCACACAAAGGTGTATGGCTTAGCACTAATGAGCTCTTATGAATACTGTAAATGAGTACCATCTAGATTAAAAAGCTATGGGGGCTTTTTTTTTTATTTTGCTGAAAATAACTGAATCACTAAGGTCAATTCTGAGAGGGTATCCCACAGGAAACTATTTTGTGAAAGAAAGAATGGGGCCAGAACCTATCAAATATAAAGGTACATACATAAATATGCATACAGCAGTCCAACATTTTCACCCTGGGGAACCCATTTGGTATTTTTTCTTTATTTTATTTTATTTTATTT